>NC_064623.1:227102302-227405333 GCF_023898315.1 Schistocerca nitens
CATTGCCTCGTCCCTTAGTTTAATATCTGAGCTCAGTAGATTTAAGTTAGCTTAAGAGGGGGTAGACTATATAAGAACCTAACTATGGAGAATACGGAAAGAATGCTTTGGAGGTTATATGAAACAGATTTGGCAAAAATGAGTATTGTGCACTGCGAAATAATTATTTTGAAAGAAATATGAATAGAATACAGAAAGCAGGTATAGATAGGACTTTTTGGGAATAATGATGAACGAAGGGAGATCTCCAAGAACAAAATAGGTTTTGTTCGCAAAATACTGCAGTACCAAAAGTTACACTGAAAACGAACCCTGTCCTTTCCATTGTGTTATCCCCCTATGTGTTTGTGTACCCTTGTGTATTTGTTTTCTTCCTGTCTCTGTGTACTGTTTCATAGAACTTTTTTCTCTTCTAATACTAAGTTACATTCACTATGATGAGGAATACTGTTATCCTCAAATACAATTGGCATTAATAATATGTTATTTACTTTGTAAAGATGTTTAGACATTATTTATTCTGTTTTGTTTTAATGCTCATGTGTGAAGTTGGTGTTTCAATAATTATTCTGATCTTTTATGTATGTACTTATGTCATTATTTTTGTAACACTGATGTATATGTTTATTTCTATTCTTTTGTAAAGCCCCTATTACTTCGAATGTTATCTGTACTATTATGTTTTTAATGATGTTTTCTGTATCTTTGTAATTGTATTCTCATGTTATAAAATTGTAATTGACACCAGGTCATCAAATTAAGTAACTTGTAAGTTACATTTCACTGCACACGTTTCTGTTGGTCATAGTATATGGACAATATATGTTAGTGTTTGTATGTGTGTTAATAATTCAGCAAGGGACTGGATAACAGCATTGCTGGTTCTAAGGACAATTCCAAAAACTTTGTGAGTGCACAAGTGGTGGTTATGGACTTGCTAAATTATCCGCAAGACTCTTCAATGGTGATTGTGCACCTGCACAGTCGCAACGGATGGCTGCTGGCCATCTCTACAAGGACTACAGTGGGTCTACATCTTTGATGATCCATCAATACCATTATTTCTACAAGGACTACAGTGGGTCTGCATCTTTGATGACCCACCAGTACCATTATCTCTACAAGGACTACAGTGGGTCTACATCTTTGATGATCCATCAATACCATTATTTCTACAAGGCATGCAGTGGGTCTGCGCCTCTGGTGGCCCACCAATACCGTAATCTCTACCAGGACTACAGTGGGTCTGCTCTGTGATGACCTACCTACCAATATTCTTCAAAACTTTGACTGACTCAGCTGTGGGTTTGCTCTGTTGTGGCCCATTACCTGCCGGCATGTCAAGAGTCAGGACTGTCTTTCCGTTGGAAGGACAACACTACTTCTTCAAGACTGCATGGAAATCCACTAATTCCCTGTGCATTTTCTTTTACTGCTCAGACTTTGAGAAAAACACTGCTATTTTAACGTCATGAACGATCAGGACTGTCTTTATGGACTGTGAGAAAATTTGAGCTTTTGACCAACATTGTATCAATAAGTGTGTGCATTTGATTTCTTTGTTATTGTAATTATGAAAATTTTTTTCAAATCTGTATTGGGCACTGCCCAAACCAATTTGTAAAATTTTTTGTGGGGAGCATGGGGGCTATGTAAGTAGGCTGTTTAGGTTTTTTTATTGGTAACGCCACCTCTGTATGAAAATCACTGGCTGTGCTGTGTGCAGTCTGTGGCTGCTTTGCATTGTTGTAATACTCGCCATTGTAGTGTTAGGCAGCTGGCTGCGAACAGCGCGTAGCGTTGCGCAGTTGGAGGTGAGCCGCCAGCAGTTGTGGATGTGGGGAGAGAGATGGCGGAGTTTTGAAATTTGTCATGAACTGCTCTATATATATGATGATATCAAGGTAAATACATTGTTTGTTCTCTATTAATATCTTTCATTTGCTAACTATCCCTATCAATAGTTAGTGCCTTCCATAGTTTGAATCTTTTATTTAGCTGGCAGTAGTGGCGCTCGCTGTATTGCAGTAGTGGGAGTAACCAAGATTTTTGTGAGGTAAGTGATTTTTGAAAAGTACAGGTAAATGTTAGGCAGGGCCATTCTCTTGTAGAGATTATTGAAAGTCAGATTGCGTTGCGCTAAAAATATTGTGTGTCAGTTAAAGCACAGTCGTGTAAAAATTCAAAAGGGGACGTTTCAACAGTCCCCTGGACGAGGGAGAGGAGGAGGAGAAGATTGCTGTTTAACGTCCCGTAGACATATAATCCCCTGCATTTATAAGATAATTGAATATGCATATGTAAAGGTTATTTAAATTAGTAAAAACACATAGCGCCCTTCGCGGGAATTAAAGTGGCTGATAAGCTAGCCAAAAAAGCGATTGTCATGGGCAGTCAGGAACACGATGAGTTTCTGTAGGGTAAATCCGGGGGAGGTGCCGGATGCACTATGGTACAGGCTACGCACCGCAAACACAGACCGAGTGTGCGCGTATCGGCACTGCAGTTTCTCAGTGCACGCCACGCCATAATACAAGTGTTAACGTTTCGATCGAGCAAGTTGTACATAAGCTCGTGGGGAACAATCGAGGTAAGTGTACAAACGTCCCTTCAAAAACTTCTCAGCGTCAGGATTAGGTCTTAGTATATGGTGGCCAGTCAAATATAACCAAATGTTTCAGTAGTTGTATTAGCAGTAAGTTCTATTGGGCTTGTTTTGATTCTAGTACGGCTGTCTTGGCTATTAAGGTCGTGAATTTATAAGGTGCGGCGTCTATCCCCTATAGATCGGGATACATGCTGCAATAAAATCCGGTACATATGTTCAAATGTGTGTGAATTCCTAAGGGACCAAACTGCTGAGGGCATCGGTCCCTAGACTTACAAACTACTTAAACTAACTTACGCTAAGAACAACACACACACACACACACACACACACACACACACACACACACACACACAGACCCGAGGGAGGACTCGAACCTCCGGCGGGGGGGGGGGGGGGCGCAGTCCGTGACATGGCGCCTCAAGCCACGCGGCCAGTCCGTGCGACTCCGGTACACACGCTGCTCTTTTTTTCGTTAGGGATTTCGTTAGGTGTTCACACAGTCTCGTGCAGATCAATGCACAATGTTATTCCCAAAATTACTTATTTCATTCGGTTTTCTTTCCATTTTCTGAGCCACAGTCGACACGAAACATATCAAAAACTGTGCAATCTTCGTATAAGCAAAACTACAAGTTCGCAACATAACCAGTCACATTTTTTTGTAGTTTATAGGTATAATTCTCCACACTCCTTACACATATCTAGCGATACTTCGATTCTTTTGTGTCGTCATCGTGTGGTCTGGCAATAGCCTCCTTTAATCTTTCTGGGTCCTAAAGACCGCGAAGTTTGCCCCTGGTTTTCGCTTATGAAATAACTGTACTGATGTCACGTGAGCAGTTCGTTTAGTCGCCTCCGCTTGGGTGTTGGCGGCTTCTCAGTTAAGATGGGCAATACTCCGAAATATTACATGTATGCATCTTGCAAATGCGAGACAAATTACTAAGGTCGGTGTGAGTATGGCGAGACGACCTGCACGAAACTGTGCAAGCAATGTGACGGATGGAGCTCCGACACGGACGCCAGTTTTGATAGCGAAGACGACGAGGACCTGTACGACCCCCTTGCAGTCACGCTGTCTAAAGCAGCCGAGGTGACACACGGTATAAATCACGTAATATTTTGCACCATTGTACATCTCTACTAATCAATTTTTCTTTCGTAACGTTAATGATTCAGTTACAATTTCTCATTTGTAGAACAGAAACAACCCACTGTTCAGCCTGGACCTTTCACAGCCTCGGAGGATTTTCCTGGATCTTCCATGGCCGAAGACTTTCCCAAACGGAGACGAGTAAAACAACTGCGTACACGACATCAGTACGTGTGTTTCTACCCATATCGATAGTTCACTACATAAATCATCTTTCTTTTGTATCATGTTGTGTCACTAAATGCCTTCTTTATATTCCACATAGGGAACCTACTCGAAGTGATGATCCAATAATGGGCTCGACATTCAGTCGTTTCATGACACGTGTATATTACTACATGTTGTTGTTGTGGTATTCAGTCCTGAGACTGGTTTGATGCAGCTCTAAATGCTACTCTATCCTGTGCAAGCTTCTTCATCTCCCAGTACCTACTGCAGCCTAGATCCTTCACAATCTGCTTGGTGTATTCATCTCTTGGTCTGCCTCTACGATTTTTACGCTCCACGCTGCCATCCAATACTAAATTGGTGATCCCTCGATGTCTCAGAACATGTCCTACCAACCGATTCCTTCTTCTAGTTAAGTTGTGCCACAAACTCCTCTTCTCCCCAATTCTATTCAATACCTCCTCATTAGTTATGTGTTCTACCCATCTAATCTTCAGCATTCTTCTGTAGCACCACATTTCGAAAGCTTCTATTCTCTTCTTGTCTAAACTATTTATCGTCCATGTTTCACTTCCATAGAGATACTTTCAGAAACGACTTCCTGACACTTAGATCAATACTCGATGTTAACAAATTTCTCTTATTCAGAAATGCTTTCCTTGCCATTGCCAGTCTACATTTTATATCCTCTATACTTCGACCATCATCAGTTATTTTGCTCCCCAAATAGCAAAACTCATTTACTAATTTAAGTGTCTCATTTCCTAATCTAATTGCCTCAGCATCACCCGACTTAATTCGACTACATTCCATTATCCTCGTTTTGCTTTTTTGATGTTCATCTTATACCCTTCCTTCAAGAGTCTGTCCATTCCGTTCAACTGCTCTTCCAAGTCCTTTGCCGTCTCTGACCGAATTACAATGTCATCGGCAAACCTGAAAGATTTTATTTCTTCTCCATGGATTTTAATGGTTCAAATGGCTCTGAGCACTATGGGACTCAACTGCTGAGGTCATTAGTCCCCTAGAACTTAGAACTAGTTAAACCTAACTAACCTAAGGACATCACAAACATCCATGCCCGAGGCAGGATTCGAACCTGCGACCGTAGCGGTCTTGCGGTTCCAGACTGCAGTGCCTTTAACCGCACGGCCACTTCGGCCGGCATGGATTTTAATACCTACTCCGAACTTTTCTTTTGTTTGCTTTACTCCTTGCTCAATATACAGGAGAGGCTACAACCCTGTCTCACTCACTTCCCAACCACTGCTTCCTTTTCATGTCCCTCGACTCTTATAACTGCCATCTGCTTTCTGTACAAATTGTAAATAGCATTTCGCTCCCTGTATTTTACCCCTGCCACCTTCGGAATTTGAAAGAGAGTATTACTACATACAGATTTCATATTCATCTCTCTGTTCAGTGTCATGTACCTAATATGCTGTGAACATAATTTGCATATCTTTTCATCAAATATGCTTTCCCAGCAATTCGTTGAAAACAGCCTTTTTGAAGCGTAATACACCCGAAGTATAGCGTCGAAGAGAGAGAGAGAGGGAGAGAGGGGGGGGGGGGAGGAGGTGTCGTCTGGCTTTAGGGAGCAGAAGGTATTTTTACTAATTTTCGCTTTGCTCACGCCTCCCTTGTGAGAAAATTGAATGTAACAGACTTCTCTTGTACGAAATTTAATGCTCTTTTACGTTGTGTAGGTGTTTTTGTTGGTAACATGTATGTTTTCCGAGTTGTATGGCTTGTGAGTGTGCATTTTGACGTTTTCGGAGAAGTGCCAAAAAATCGTTGCTTTTCTGTCCGTTGTAGAGCCTACGCTGCTCGCCATGAAGACAAATCTGACTAATGCGTTTTGTAGGAAATTTTGTGTACTTTAATTTCTGAAAAGAGTGGCCATATTTGAAGGACGTATAGTTTTCGAGATTGTAAGACGTGTATATTTCTATTGTCTATTGTCAAATCACAATTTATGAAAGATGTTTATATTTTATTAATAGGATTAAGTAGGAATATTTAATATTTGTCACGTTGGAAATAATTGTGGTAGCAGGGAATGTCTGCACCAAAGTATTGTTGACAAGAGAGACCGCAAATTGATATAATTTTAAAAAGGGCGGGAGAGACCGCGTATGAATACGTTTTAAGAAAGGAGCGGGAAAGACCGCGCATTGATACATTTTGTAATGGTAGCAGGGATTGTCTGCACCAGAAAGCACTTTAGCGTTCGTAGGAAGCCAGTAGTAAGCGAGAAGTGAAGCGAGTCTGTAGCAGGTCTGAAGCGAGAGGCTGAGTGAGAGGAGCGGTGTGCCTGCCAGCCACCAGCTGTGATTTACAGGAGATTAGAAACGCATGTACAGAGACATCACCTAACTGTCATCATAAGAGGAACTAATATTATTGAATTGTTTTCTTTGCGAAACTCAAGACTACTGAAGGTATGTTTGCGCAGTGCTAGTTGTAAGATTATTGTAAAAAGTAAGTCCCATTTGAACGTTTGTAAAATCATTTCATTACCAACAGTAAATATTTGAAGCGTTTTCAGAATATAATTAATTTTTGCCAGCAATGTTGCATTACTGATTATAATCCATCCCAAAAACCATCAACGTAAAACTTTGCAAAAATTTTATTGTTGTTAAAAAAATGTGTAACTATGAATTAGGTAACTTCAGTCAAATTAATTAAAAAATAACGTCAGCATTGCTATTAAAAAATAACGTCAGCTTTGGTAATAAATACAGCCACTTATTATGGCAGCCCACCAGTAGTTAATAGAGTATAGTAAACCAGAGTAAGTATATTCATGTCGCAGTTCGATGTAGCAGTCAGATGGCGATCCAGTAACAGTAAAAAAAGGTAAGGAACAGTTTTGGGTTACTGCAGATAACGACTGAGGGCCACAACAACGACACATTCTATGTTTCGTCTAAATAATCAGAAAATCACTTTTAATAAGCAGCAATTAAATCTGTATGCGAAGATTGAGAAAGAGAATAAATTTCAAAGGGAAGATTTCATTTGTTATTATTAAGCAAGAGATAGAAATCCTAAGGGAATGTTTCATAGGTTATTGTAGAAGGGAAAGTTAGCGTAACACAAAATAGATATAGAGGAGACGGGAAGGTTTCAAGATATAAGCGACAAATAAAAAAGTGGGAACAATGAAGCCGAAAAGGCAAAAAATATGGAATTCGGATTCAGTACCAGAGAAAACATATCGAAGAGCTGAGAAAAAAACTTGCGCAATTTTGTAACGGGAAAGTCAGCATGTGGCTGGGCTACAGGCCGACAACAGACTTGAGCGCACGGGCCGCGAAGCCTCGTCGTCATCGTTACTGTGCGGGGCGGGCCCGAGCGTCGCACTTCGCGGGAGAGCAGCAGAACTCGGAGGGGGGATCCAGGCGCCGCTGCAGTCTCCAGGCCGAAGGCAGCTCTCCACAGTCTTCTCTAGCCAGTTTGTGTGATAAGGACAAGAGACCTCTAATCAAACTGCGCGCCAGTCGAGTATCGTTTCAGTCTTGCGACTGGATACGTCATTTTCTGTCAGAGAGGTCACAGTACGAGGTCCGTTCACAGAATTCCGGAACATTCGTAATTTCGCGCCGGTAGTGTGTTGGATCGAAATGCGGTCGCCATCCCTGTACACGCCTGTGTTTAATATGTAGTTGTCGGAAGTTTCACTGTTGCATGTCTGTTAGTAATTATTCAGTGCTGAATGCAGAACGTCGTGTCGCACAGTTTGCGAATTTCGAGGTGGCCGAGTCAGAGGAGCAACTGTGCCGTGAAAGTCAGGAAAGCTTTGCAGAGACAGACCACGTAATGCAGGAGTGAGTCCTCGAGCCATACTCGGTGTTACGAATGGTTCACGCGGTGTAAAAATGGTCGGACGGAAGTTAAAAGACGACACTCGTTCAGGACGCCCTTCGCCGTCTACCGACGACGCTCGTCTCAGGAAGGTCAACAAAATTTTGTCTCCCCGAGACTGTCCGAGAGATTGCAGAGGAATGTAACATTCCAGTTGGATCACATCGTGAATTTCTGACACAGCATCTAGGGATGTATCGTGTTAGCAAAAATGGTTCAAATGGCTCTGAGCACTATGGGACTTAACATCTGTGGTCATCAGGCCCCTAGAACTTAGAACTACTCAAACCTAACTAACCTAATGACATCACACACATCCATGCCCGAGGCAGGATTCGAACCTGCGACCGTAGCAGTCGCGCGGTTCCGGACTGAGCGCCTAGAACCGTTAGACCACCGCGGCCGGCTGTATCGTGCTAGCGACAAGTTCGTACCGCGGTTCACGAGTCAAGACCAGAAAGACCTTCGCCTCGCAATCTGTGAAAAGCTTTTGGATCGAGCAAATGTGAACGAGATGCTCCTTAAGAGAATCGTAACTGGCGTGACACGTGCGTCTGCGGACATAATGTTAAGACCAAAATTCAGTCTTCACAATGGGTCGGGAAAGGTTCTCTAACACCAAAAAGAGCTTGTCAGGTCACGTCAAATGTGGAAGCCATGCTGATAGTTTTCTTTGGATTTGAAGGAATAGTTCACCATGAACTCGTGCTACAGGGGCACACTGTTAATCTATGGGCTATCGGGACGTGTTGCGATGCCTGCGAGGAAATGTGAGAAGGAAACGACCTGAAATGTGGCGAGACAATTCGTGGCTCTTGCTTCACGATAACGCACCCACACATTCATCCCTGTTGGTGCGTGGCTATAGCACCAAAAAAAAAAATAAAATAAAAAGAAATGACTGTGCTGCCTCTTCCTCAGTAGTCTCCAGACCTGGATCCTGAGGACATATTTTTTTTTTATTTCCAGATTTGAAACCCCTGTTGAAAGGACGAATATTTGCAACGATAGACGGTATGAAAGAGAATTCTCAGACAGCGCTCCGCGCGATCCAGCAAGAGGCGTACCGACGATGCTTCCGCAAGTAGAAACGGCGTTGGGAGCGGTGTATCAGTTGTGGAGGGGAGTATTTCGAACGAGACCGTGCACAATAAGTAAAAGGTAAGCGTAGGAAAATTTTGTGCACATGGTTCCAGAATTTTTCAAACAGACCTCGTACATAGTATCCGACGGAAAATCATCGAGTAAAACAAAAGTGATATCCGGCGTTCCCTGAGGAAGTTTTATAGACCCTCTGCTGCTACTAATCTACATAAACGATTTAGGAGACAATATGAGCAGCCCTCTTAGATCTTGTGCAGATGATGCTGTTACTTTACCGTCTGGTAAAGCCATCTGATGACCAAACCCAATTGCAAAATGACTTAGACACGAAAAATGCCAAAAGTAGCAGTGTTGCTCAATAAGGAAAAGCGTGAGGTCATTCACATGATTATACAAAGAAATACCTGAAATTTCGGTTAACACTATAAATCACACCTAATTTTCATCTTCTCACAAAAGTCACCACCATCTCAATGAATTTGTAGATTATTGGAAAACAGTAGCTGAATGAAATGCTTCCACATCGTTGGGCTATGGTTTAATGCTAACCATTCATTTACTCTACGAGATAGAACCTGAAGCTCACATTTTTTTCGAGCCCAACTTTGGTTCAAATTATCAAACACTGTCAACGCGCGTTGGAAACCTTTGTTTTGTGGTTCAAACCATCGTCTTCTTACTGGGGAGAGTTTTATAGAACTTATTTTTTTCCTTGCAAAATCAGGTGAAAATGCCACTTTTTTTTACTTTTTTGCAAAATCTTCCACTTTCAACTTAATTTATTCAGTATTAGAAAGTGTCACATAAATGAAACTTTATATTTTAAAACCTTGTGTTGTTAGGTTACTACATACGATGTTTCACGACATCATACCTTTAGTCCGCGAGATTTAAGAAGCCAAACTCTAAATTTTTAGGGCGAGTTTACCTGAACTGTTCTGACTGAGCATCGCTTATTTCTGTCAACAAAATATTACCCGAAGTAATTTAACAGGTCACAAGCCCTAGAAACTCGGAAATTCACGCTCGCTCTGCGCAAAGTCGCGTATGCAGTCAAACAAGGGACTGTATTTCGACCATCGTTGCTTCGGCGACCGTTAAAGTTTACCAATGTTCATAGGGAACATGTGCCAAAGTTCACTCAAAATTTCATCTAAATTGGCAATGGTCGAGTAGAAAAAGTTCCCGAATCAGTGATTTCGCGTGGAATGATCTATGCAGTTCGTTGGAGAGCAGACAGCGTGAGCCAAGGCAGACCATTTCAGTTTATCGTCGCAAATACGTCGTATATATAACGTCAACTATGTAAAAACAGGTACCATGAACGTAATGTAATCCCATTAAGAATAGATGAAATGAGATGCTTGAATTCTTCCGAAGTTCGGAAGTGGGATATATCACAGTAACAACAATAGCAGTGTAAGAAAGAAATATAAATTCTAAGTATTTCAATTTTCACTACATTTAAGCTTCCTACTTTACCAAAACGCCTCTCTTACCTTGTTTTCTTTTGTAGTCAGCTGTAGAGTCATTACTGGGAAGCAGAAATGGTTGGTGATAATATGTTGCATAGCACATCTATCCAGACAACCACACAAAAATTCCAGACTGCATCAGGATTCACTGCAAGTACTATGACAGTTGGATTTCATGGTCGAGCGGCTGCTCATAAGCCTCACATCACGCCGGTAAGTGCCAAACGACGCCTCGCTTGGTGTAAGGAGCGTCAACATTGGACGACTGAACAGTGGAAAAACGTGTGGAGTGATGAATCACGTTACACAACGTGGCGATCCGATGGCAGCATTTGGGTACGGCCAATGCCCGGTAACGTCATCTGCCATCGTGTGTAGTGCCAACAGTAAGATTCGGAAGCGGTGGCCTTACGGTGTGGTCGTGGTTTTCATGGACGGGGCTTGCGCTCCTTGTTGTTTGGCGTGGCACTATCACAGCACAGGCCTACATTGATGTTTTAAGTACCTTCTTGCTTCTCACTGTTGAATCCAGGGATGGCGATTGCATCTTTTAACACGATCGAGCACCTGTTCATAATGCACGGCCTGTTACACGACAATAACATCCTTGTAATTGACTGGCCTAGCACAGAGTCCTGATCTGAATCCTACAGAACACCTTTGAGATGTTTTGGAACGCCGACTTCGTGCCAGGCCTCACCGACCGACATCGATACCTCTGCTCAGTGTAGCACTCCGTGAAGAATGGGCCGCAATTCCCCAAGAAACCTTCCAGCACCTGATTGGACGTACGCCTGCGAGAGTGGACGCTGTCATCAAGGCTAAGGGTGGACCAACACCAAATTGAGTTCCAACATTACCGATGGAGGGCGCAAGGAACTTGTAAGTCATTTTGAGCCAGGTGTCCGGATACTTTTGATCACATTGTGTATTTGTCTGAGGAATTGGTACATGTTGGTTTAATTATTATATATTTGAGATGAGGAAAGAGGCAAGAATATTTTATTACAATTATTTTGATAAGTAACAGAACAGGATTTAATGTAAGGTAATCGACTTCAAAAAAATGGTTCAAATGGCTCTGAGCAATATGGGACTTAACTTCTGAGGTCATCATTCCCCTAGAACTTAGAACTACTTAAACCTAACTAACCTAAGGACATCACACACATCCATGCCCGAGGCAGGATTCGAACCTGCGACCGTAGCAGTCGCGCGGCTCCGGACTGAGCGCCTAGACCCGCGAGAGCACCGCGGCCGGCTAATCGACTTCAGATTTTGTACTTTATTGCGGCAGCCTGTAGATACGCGTTCTTGGTTCAGACATCCAGAGACTTGAGTATAGGGAAAGATAAACAGCAACGCACAATTCTCAATTTGAATTTGTGGGTAAGGAATAACTGCTGAATATTTAATGTCATTTTTTAGGAGTTCCACGTCTGAAAAGATCTCATTTGATGTTAAAGACTACTTCTGTTTGTTCTCTTAAGAACTGTTTGTGAAGCAAAGAAACATAATTTTTCAGTCTAGAACTTTTCTAGTCTGAAATCTAATTGCATTTGATGTTATAATTTATCCCAACCATTGTCTGCATCCAAAGTCCATGTCAAAGTATGAGTTATCATTTTTACTTATTCAGTTTTGCACTGCGTCAGGCCTATCTCAGTCGTTAGTTGTAGCTCAGGAAATGTGACACGCTTTCAGGAAAATAGCAGTATCACGGTGTTTCCATTGTACAACAGGTAAGCCAAAATTAAATAAAAAAGGCCCAATTTATCAGTTTGAAAATTTACTGATTCACAGTGTTAAATTCAGACAGTATGCTTGCCACGACGAATGTTTAAATAGACAGAAATCCAGATAGGCAGTTTCTAGTTTTTTTCTCACAGTCAGTTTGTAAGACATTCTCGCAGTCGAATTCTTGTGTTCAATGTTTGTAAATTCCGATGTTGCAAGATTGTATAATTTCATAAAATGCAAGAACGATACTACTAGATCTATTGTAAGCAGAGAGGATAAGAAATATGTTTGATTGTTCGCCGAAAGACAACATGAAGAACAAGAGCGAACGCAAGCGAATGCGAACCGGAATCGAGGGAATGCCGCGTGCTCGCGCGCTCCTAGCGTTTGCAGGAGAGAGAGTTCTCGGTCGCTGTCGCACGTTCGCTTGTGTCCGCTTCGGTGTTTAATGGGGTAGACCAGGGAGACACGCCATTTCGGAACCGATATTCATGACTTTTTCAGTAAAATAACAAACTAACTTTAGACCTTTATTGTACAACTTGTTTTATGTATTTTTTAAGTAAAAAAACTTTCATCCAGAGGACACTACACGAAATCGACGAAAGGTCTTCGCAGAGCGGTTGTTGGGAGCTCTGAACACCACAATTTTCATCCTAGAACAAATTTACAAAACTACTTTGAATCTGATGATATTTTCAAACGCAGTACGTGTAGATATTTAAAAGAAATGTTTTTAACAAAATGGCGGCACTCTGACAAGTCAATGTTTCTATAAAAAAGTCTTTACAAAAATGTGCACTAAAAGTCGAGATTAAAATACATAGCAACAATCCCACGTGTTACAGAAGAAAAAACGCCGATTCACAACTGAGAAAAAGGTATAATGAAACTGCATTTAGATTTCATGAGTTATAGTTCCTACCAACTTCAAGAATGTTGTTTTGGGAAAAAAGCATTCAAAGTTTCAACTTGAGTTTTTAAATATTTAATTTGAACAAACCTTTAATCGGCAATGTGAGCACTGTACCGTTCGCTTTGTTTTTCGCCGATGTCGGAACACTCTCATTTTGACGAAATCATACGGATTAACTGGCTTTCGCTTACCGATCGAAGCGTTCTTGCACGACTCGGATTGCTTTTCGAAACTTTTTTATCCGTACGACTACGTTTGATCGTCATTTTCAGGCACCCACGGTTTACTTCGTATATAATGCAAGTGAGATAACAAGTTAAGCGGACGCAAAACATGCACGTGCTTTCAGACTGTTTACCATAAAGGAGTCGTGTTACGAACAGAAATTGTGTTGAAAATAGTATTTTAGTTGACACTAATGCCTTCTCCAGTTGCAAGTGGAGGGGAAGAGGCCCAGAGGAAGACCAAGAGATAGATGGGTGAAGGGAGTGAAGGAATGTGTGACGAGAAGAGAAGTGGACGAAGGCGGAAGAGGGGGAATGGTGGAAAGACAGAACACGATGGAGAGGCTTGTGTTCCCGACCAGTGGCTGGAAACTGTCCAAGATGATGATGATGATGACTAATGCCTTCTGCGATACCATCCAAAGCCCCTGTTCCATCGGTAACGACTATAGTATTACTTCGGTTGAATTGGAGCTCTCGGATGTGCCAGATCCCTCATGCAGTGAATCGCGATTTTAAGATATTTTGCTTTTTACTGCACACATTATATGAATGAATCTTCAAAAGTGACTCTCTAAGGAACATTTTAAGCCAGCAAAAAATTAAACTAAAAAAATTTCTAGCCTGGTCTGTCCCCGTAAGGAAGACTTTGCTAAACGAAATAAGCAATAAAATTGCAATCGTGAGCACGTGAAAGAACTTTATCCCTGCGGAACTGTAGGGAAACAGAACAAGCACGGAATGGCTCTGGTACACTATGTGGTAATGGTGAAATAATGCCGACTGACAGAGTAGCTTCCTCTGTGTGTGTGTGTGTGTTTACCTGCAGAGCGCCGGACGCCCCCAGCGCCTGGCGCTAAACGAGCAGCGCTGGTTTTATTATTAATTTTTTCTCGGAACTGCGGCCACCTTTATTTATAAAGCGTTACGTAGCGCGTGGCGCTCTAAACGGGTACAATGGGCGCCGACTCGTGTCTGCTCGGGCAGTTACTTGCGGTGTGATAGGAGCAAGGGGGGGGGGGGGGGGGGAGCGGCCGCGGTGGAGGGGGAGGGGCACGCTAACAATAGACATTACGTCGCTGCGGCGTCGCGCCGTTGCCTGGCAACAGACACATGTCAAGGACGGCCGGCAGAAGGCAACGTGCGCGATGAGCGCTCTGCCAGTAGCGCTGCGAGGAACCTCCTATCCGCCGTAGAACAGGAAACTGCTCCGTACTGACGAATGTGCGTGCAAAGTTCTTCTTCAGGGTATTTGCTTGCCTATGTGCAAACATCTACAGAGTGAGGTTATTCGTTCAACCATCATGTCCTGTAGTGTCGTTCTTAACATCAAAGTACTTGCCGGTGTCAGTCGCGTTTTCTAATTGCTTAAATATCTTACGATGCTATACAGGATGGCGCACGAAAAATTCGGTTCCGATTGCTGATTGCCGCTCTTCAGTTGTCATCTGTTGTTTCGAAGCTGTTGCGAGTACGTTTTGTGTCGTCAGTACGAACGCCGTTGCGACTTGATCGAGACGTGTGAAGTAAATATCTCAGCGAGATGTATCTTCAAGAGAGACTCGCAACAGTGGAGGCGTGCGTCTCTACCGGTTCATTTAAGGAAACGCGGGACATTTGCAAAAAAGTTTCCTGGGGTTTCCGTACGGTCAAAAAAGCATTATACAGGTTTAGGTGACCAAGTGGCTTACTACTATGAGTAGCAAAAACAAAAAAGAATCGATCCCCGTTCGTTCTTACACCTCTGTGATCGTTGATATTCGAGCACGAATGATCGAGAGCAAAAAATAGCGACTCCTAAATTGTCGCAACAAATGAACGTTTCGCGTACGTCTTGTTTCACACCATATAGGGATGACGATCGACAAAATGACAGCTGTCCAACAACTGAAGGAAAACGGTGACTTACTGTACGTGGCTGTGTCAAATAACTGAGAGTGGAAAGGTTAACAATAACAACAACAACAGTAATAATAATAACAATGGTATTTTGAAACAGTAGTAGGTAGCACCAGCAAGCGATTGCCTGTATGAAAAGAGAATTACAAGCTTTACGTCCGAAAAAATTAAATTTGGTGAGTCGACCAGCACAGAGGTAGTTCTTGACCTAGACGTCACTGCTGAAGAGGAAATTGATTAAAAACTGCTGAGGAAAGAAAACTACGTTTTGAAAAGAAGTAACAGGGTCCTGAAAGCCGAGTTTTCGAAGTATACTATGGAAGTAAATCTGCAATAAAACAACAAATCAGAGATAACGTGAACAGCATTTTGTTTCAGTATTTGACACCAGACCACATTCGATCTTTGCTTGCTAAAAAGAGGGTGAAGTCTGACGGGAAAGACAGTGCTAATGCTCTGATCTGAAGAGTTTTCTCTTCCAAAGCTTACATTTACTTCCGAAAAAAGAACTGCGCTTTTCCTTGCCGGTCAACACTTCAGAAATGGATCAAACACATGGAATTCCGAAAGAAGTGCTGTATCTTATATTGCAAAGACATAAACATTCAAACTTCTAGAGAAAATAGAAATCCTATGCTATGGTGGTCACGGATCGTGGTTTGTTGCCATCACGAAAACAGCGTGTATATTTTGACTTCGATAGAATGGTGACTATTGAGTTACTCCGGAACATATTAAAGCAGTTGGAAGCAGCTGGGAACCAAACTACAGCTCTAATTTGTGACACGAAAGACAAGAACTCAAACGTCTGGACGGAGCTTGGAGCTTCCACAACAAAAACATACTTTCCAAACCCTATGGACCCAGCGACAATAGTGTAGTTTTTCTGTTTTGTCCGCAATTGCTTAAATTGCTTAGAAAAGATGTTTCAGACGAGTCTTGAGCAACAAGTTTTTTGAAAATCTGTTAGCAACACAGAGCAGGGATTTAAGCATCACACATCACATTATGGAGGCTCATGTAGAAGTAATGGAACGAGCTGGGCAGAATGTGCAAATGGCAGCACACCTGTTTTCACACCTTTGTGCCAGAGTTATCAAATACCAGCTAAACAAACAGCAGGAAGGAAATGTAACATAACTGATCAATGACGCCTTTGATGTTTTAAACGCAACACTTTCTAAGGATGACAAGACATCTCTTCGAAGTGATTAAAGACAGGAGAATACACGAAAACAATGCCTGTTCCAAATCCGGAAAGGTTTCATAAATTAATTAAACTTATTCTTTGGACTGTACAATGGCATAAAATGTATGGGAGCTTCGTATATCTTGACTTCCAGGCTGAACCAAGACTGTTGAGGGATCTTTGTCTGCAAAATTCGTGGTCTACAACTTTTCGAAGTGAAAAGGTTGGTTGCTTGGTTTTGGGGGAAGAGACCAAACAGCGAGGTCATCGGTCTCATGGATTAGGGAAGGACGGGGAAGGAAGTCGGCCGTGCCCTTTCAAAGGAACCATCCCGGCATTTGCCTGGAGCGATTTAGGGAAATCACGGAAAACCTAAATCAGGATGGCCGGACGCGGGATCGAACCGTCGTCCTCCCGAATGCGAGTCCAGTGTTCGAAGTGAAAAATGGAATACGGATTCTAATATTGACTGGAAATACAGAACAGATCCCCTTGTCGGCAAATACGTCCATAATGGCGAGCACTGGTCTGGTGGCGTGTCCAGCTGAAGAAAGTGAAGAGGACCACAAGCGAGTTGTGTATCAACGTGACTGGAAGCGTGGAAGCTGGCGACAGAGAACCAGAGCTAGATGTGTTACAGCTTCCTAATGATGAACCAGCCACCAGCGATGACCGTCAATCCCGAGATGCACTGACATGTCTTGCGGCCGACATAGCATTTAGATGCAAGCGCTTTGACAGTTCCTTGGGTTCGGTCTTACAGAAACTTCTGCCGGACTCAAATAATGTCGCCTGTAACGACCGGATCTCCGTCATTTCCAGAGGGCGGCTCATTTCCCCTTCAACTGATTATTTCAATTAAATAAAGGAGTGATATTTTGCAGTTCTCATGGGCGACGTGTGACGGAGTAGTTGTTGTTGTTGTGGTCTTCAGTCCTGAGACTGGTTTGATGCAGCTCTCCATGCTACTCTATCCTGTGCAAGCTTCTTCATCTCCCAGTACCTACTGCAACCTACATCCTTCTGAATCTGCTTAGAGTATTCATCTCTTGGTCTCCCCCTACGATTTTTACCCTCCACGCTGCCCTCCAATACTAAATTGGTGATCCCTTGATGCCTCAGAACATGTCCTACCAACCGATCCCTTCTTCTGGTCAAGTTGTGCCACAAACTTCTCTTCTCACCAATCCTATTCAATACTTCGTCATTAGTTATGTGATCTACCCATCTAATCTTCAGCATTCTTCTATAGCACCGCATTTCGAAAGCTTCTATTCTCTTCTTGTCCAAACTATTTACCGTCCATGTTTCACTTCCATACACGGCTACACTCCATACAAATACTTTCAGAAATGACTTCTTGACACTTAAATCTATACTCGATGTTACCAAATTTCTCTTCTTCAGAAACGCTTTCCTTGCCATTGCCAGTCTACATTTTATATCCTCTCTACTTCGACCATCATCAGTTATTTTGCTCCCCAAGTAGCAAAACTCCTCTACTACTTTAAGTGTCTCATTTCCTAATCTAATACCCTCAACATCACCCGACTTAATTCGACTACATTCCATTATCCTCGTTTTGTTTTTGTTGATGTTCATCTTATATCCTCCCTTCAAGACAACATCCATTCCGTTCAACTGCTCTTCCAAGTCCTTTGCTGTCTCTGACAATGTCATCAGCGAACCAAAGTTAATTGCTACAATAACCTGAAAGTTTCGCGAAATGAACCACGAAAGGACAAGAACTTTCATTAGGATAAGGCATATCAACACAAAAGCTAAAACAAGAAACAGACTTGCCGTGTCGTCATCTTCCTGAGCTACAGTGAGTAGCTATGAACGCAGCTCTTAATATTACATCTTTGAAGGTGGCTATTACAACATGCAAGTGTTTATTTCTTGTAACATTAGGCTTAAACGATGCTTAATAATGTGCTTCAGCACTAAACAACACGCAATTCGTGGGGTTGATGTTAAACTCTCTCGGTAGAACAGTATTCCAGATGATATCACAAACATTAGCCAATAGCAGCGTGACTTTGTGAATGGCCTGCCCGACTGTTTGCAGTTGTCTCGCTCCGAATGTACATTCTGAGAAATTGGTAATTTCCAAGACACACACCGGGCGCGCCACTGTTACGGCGCGGGGTATCCGTTTTGTTTACAGCGTTGGCAACAACAATGATCGAGCGCGCAACTGCCATGTTTACGTTTTACACTTAACAACAAGAACAACAAAAGATGTTCCAAGAAAATTGACAGAACCACCTGCAGAAAGTTTTGTAAAAGCATTCGGCAACACTACAAAACGCCAAACGGAAAGGAATTCTCATCGTAAAAGACATTCGACGGAACTCCAGTGAAAACAGTCCTCGATTATGCCGAGACAAGGAAAAAAGAGAAAGCTGTAGTAAAAATTGGACAGACAGGGGAAAAAATGAATGAGAAGAAACTGAAAGAAGGAAATAACAAAAAGGAAAAACAAACAGGGCAGCCTAAAGAGAAAAAAAGCCATGCAAACATCTAATCAGTTTTCAGTCTTCGTCATCTAATAACGATGATCGCAATTGATATTAGTATGATGATAATGAGGATGAGGACATCTTCAATATTTTTGTTGATAACGTTGAAATCTGTCTTGTTTGTGGAGAGTCTGGGCAAAGTGAACTGCGATATACATGCATACAGTATATAGTGACGAATGGTCTCACGCAGAATACAGTGGTTTTGATATTGCAGAAAATCAAAATGTATTTTTATTGAAGTTTAACGTCGATAAGTATTGTCAAGCCTTCTTGATGTCTTACAAAAAATGATAAATATAAATTACAAGTGTTACAACACCTGTTTACTAATACTCTTTTAGTAATTACGTTTTTTCTTGACTTTCGGATGCATGGTGGTCATTATCCCAGTGACACAGAATTACCCCGGTACCCAATGTAAAGGCTGCACTGTGTATATTTCGGAAATTTATTCAACTATAAAACTTTAAGAAAATATGGCTGAAAAAATTATAATAAAAATGATTAGTTGATAAAGCTATGGTATTATTCTGAAAGAAAAAATGAGACATCTAATGAGGTAAAAAATCAATTTCCCTTAAGGTGACATTATTACCTCGATCTTCCCTACGAAGATCGAGTTTGGGTATTGCTGCCTATGAAAACTCCACAACATTCCTGACGAAGTTTCAAAAAGTTGCGATGTCTTAAGAACCGTTACAGAATAAAATTATATCTCACTAATGCAGATCTTCTACTACTACTGTACTAGTTATAATGGCTTCCTACTGTTCCGATCGTGTAGTTTTGTGTGTTGGTGTTCTGGTTGCCCTGGATTAATTTACCGATTTTCATTTTTTTTTTTTTTTGTAGTTCACTGTTGCTATTTTAGGTTACACTTTGTCGTTTGGTCTATAAAATAAATAAATAAATAAAATAAAATATTAATTATTAATTATGTATTATAGTGATTGGTTGTAATTAATATTTGCTTATCTGGAACGTGGACGTTTAATTATTTGGTATCAGACGCTTGACAATGGCTTTTTCGTAAATGCAATGTTATTCGTAGTTGACCGTGAAATAAGACTCAAATAAACGGACTTCGTATTTAAATCTTTTCCAAAGACTGCTGCGGTAGGTGCGGACTCTAAATCTAAATCTCAATATTAGAATAATTTGCCAGCCATGTCAACACGCCGTACAGAGGTGACTGTCTACTAAACATAAAAAGTTTACACAGTTAGTTAAATCAGATATATTCAACGAATAAGCCTATAGTTAAATAATTCAACTTACTTTCATAAATATTGAATCTTTACAGAGTCGAGTGCCAAGTGAGATTACAACTCGCAGTGTTCTTATATAACATCAAATATGGCAGTGTGCCAGTTAATAAAATATACGTGCTTCCAGCCTCAGCTATTCTTCTCGACCTCCTCCTTCTTAATGAAACATAAGAGTGTCATAATTGTATTTTGTTTTATCAGCGGCATAGCGCTGTAGTTCTGTGCCATAGGCTTTATTTATTTGTCAGAGATTAATTATTTAATTAAGATTTCGCGTTTCCGAGGAAACTCACACACGGCATGCAAATGTGCCTTTATATTGCCCCCTGAATTGCGAGGCGAAAGGACACACCTGCAGGCGAGCGATTCACCTAAAGGCACAAGAAAATCTAAGTTACCTACAACAGTTTACATGACACATTATACAGTATATTATATACAAAATTTGAATGACGCGCGTGCGCCGTAAAAGTTCTTATGTTGGCAAAATAGAGTGCGCGCATGCGCAGAAGCGTCTATGTGACTCCGGCACTGCCGTTATATCGTAAATTTACATCACGCGGCACAGTATTACAGTTCATATTGTTCGTGTGCGCGCGCGTTTCTTAAGTCGTTGAACAAAGAAAATATTCCACCAAGATTACATATGAAGAGTAGATTCTATGACAGGTAACTTAATTTTAAAAGTACAATATTTGTTATAATACAATACAACTTTAGATTGTTGAATGTTCTTAGTTACATAGTATTGCATTGAAATGCTTCAAAGAAAAATGTCTTTTTGTTTCAGGTGCGTTGACCTATACACATCGTGTCGTTATTACAGTTTATATTCATCTGCTGCACAGTAATGTTTCACAGGTTAGTGTCGTCGTGGTAAAGTTTTTTGATCACAGTAACATCGCTGTATAACAACGTAATTGATACATAAGCATGTCCATTTCCTATTTCCATTATAGTCGTTGTGATGCAGTTAGTTGTGACAAAAAGCATTGTTTATTACAGATCGGACGTGACCCGTCGAGTAATTGGTCCATATGCAGTTTGTTTTCGATATTCCATGGAAGCTTGGTTGCAGAACCTCGGACGGCACATAGCTGGCGTCGATCCATGGACAGACCAGGTAAGTGTGTCCGTCACATATCGAGAACATTCCATTCCCTGAAGTTCCAACCAAAATTCTTCCACTCGTCGTGTTGTTGTCTGGACAGGCACGTTGTGACCGTTTAATCCAGTTAACATCTTGAAGTTAGGTACTGTAGTAATGTCTCTAGACGATGCACCAATTATGCACTTCACATTTTCAGTTTTTTGCTAAATATAGCTGACCTAAATGTTCGTAGTTACTTATCAAAGAAATCGTTCATCGCGTTTACAAAGGTACGATGCATGATGAATGTCATTAACAGTTTCTTTCACATAGGTTTCTGCGTAGTTGCAGACTTAGTAATGTACGTTAATGTCCGTGAACAGTTGTTCACTATGCAATTTTTTTTAAAGTTTTTCACATTTTGGCACTCGTTATCGTACAAATTTTCACATAGTAACAGTTACATTATACATCATTTTCCAAAAAACATAAGTAATCACATAAGTTACACATAAACATGTTTACATCATCATTACATAGCTATAAATTATTACATTATGTCACATTTGATTACATGAATTGCAGATATTTACTTTCTCTTTAACGGTTTTGCTGGGATTTTATCGATGTTTTTTGTGATGTCATCTGAAATTAAGATAGGTTAGACACAACATTCATTACATCAGTAGGCAAGACCAGGCGTTTTCAATACTCAATAAATATTCAGAATAATAAGAGACGGAAAACTGTTAGATTCCTCGCGTTTTGTGCGTGTGTGTGTGGCCTTGGCTTCTGGTAGATGCTTTTCTTGCTGAGAGATGTGCGTCTAATCGTCAGTGGTACCTACAGTCACAAATGTTCCGTGAAAAATTAATACATCATTCACTGCTACGTAATGATAAATTTTACCTTAATATTCAGTCTTCTCGGTAGTGCCGCGGCGTTGAAAGAAAAGTTCTTCTGTCTTCAACTGCGTCACTGGTACAGCTGAAATGAAAATTTCTATACTACTTATTATCTATGTTGTAGCAAATAGAGTTTTGCGAGTTGCTTAGCAATGTTTTCATGGATATGACTTTGACATTATTTAGCATGAAATGCTCTAAGATCTCGGTGTGCGTATAGCCCAATAATTTTGTTAGTTCTAGGATGTTGTAACAGATACGCACCAGGATGCGGTATGTTAACAATAATATAAGGTCCTTCATATAGCAGACGCCACTTAGCATTGCGTCGTTTGAGTGCTACAGATTTATGATGAGTACGAAGTAGTACAAGCATTCCTGCCTTGAATTTTTCTTTTCTTTTTATTATGTTTGCGTGATGTTTGTTTCGTATCTGTGCGTGATGTGTCAGTGTAGTCAATACTTTTATTTTCCGTTCAGGTGTGATTTCCTTGTCTGACAACTTAGGTAATGGTTCTATCCATTGATCGTTCTGTTTGCAATTGAACATGATCTCGTTAGGTGTGTAATTTGTATTGTAAATATTTAAGCTATTGTGTACGTCTTCGAAAAGACTTAGGTAGGACACCCAATTAGTATGTTTTGATGAAATATAAGTCCTCGTGAATCGGTTTAGTTCTCGGAAAAGTCTCTCAGTCGCGTTACATTGTGGACTAAACCTTGAAATAAATATACTTTTAATGTTATTGTCCCTCAAGAAATTTCTCCATTTGTACCCAGAGTAGTATGCTGCATTATCTGACAGAATTGCTTTAGGTTTTCCCACGTGCGTCAGGTAATCACTTGAGAATCTTCGTATTATACCATTTGCAGTGGCGGATTTTAAAGCATAAAGTTTTACATGTTTAGAAAATATATCGTAAAAAGCTAAGATATATTTGACGCCTCCAGAGCTTGCTGGATGCGGTCCACTGATGTCAGTACACAGAATTTCCAGGGGTTTACTCGGTATAATAGAATGTAAATCTGTTTTTGTGGATAAATTCTGAGGTTTTGATTTTTGACATATGACACATGTTTTCAGTTCCCTGTAAATTTTTCTTCTCATATTGCTAAAATAACAGTATGTGCTGAGCTTTGCCAAACACTTTTTCGTTCCATAATGACCCCAAACTAAGTGTGTGTGCCAAATCAAATTACGTTCAGACTCCTTGGGAATGCACACCAGTTAGTAGCATTTTGATGTCGGTGATAAAATAATACATCACTGTGTAACTTGTAATACTTAGTCAAAGGATGATTGTGTTTTTCTACCAGTAATATTATCTTATACCAGTGAGGATCAGATTTTTGTAATTTAGCCATGTTTCTGCACATATCAATATAATATTGGTGATACTGCTTGTCTTGCATTAAAAGAATCCTGTAGTCATTTATATTTTTTAAGTCACTGTGTTGGTTTCATTCATACCTTGTGGAAGTCTAGACAAAGCGTCGGCAATGGTGTTGTCCTTACCTTTTATGTACTTAATTTCAAAAGAGTAGTTCTGAAGAGTAACTGCCCATCGTGATAATCTAGGATGTACAAGTTTACAAGTTAACAAAAATGTCAGGGCCTGGTGATCGGTATAAATTACTGTATGTTTGCCAATTAAATAATAATTGAATTTCTTGAATGCCCAGACTATGGAAAGTGTTTCTAACTCAGTAGTGGAGTATGTACGCTCACATTCACTTAGAGTACCACTTGCAAACCCAATAATTCTTCTCTGTTCCTTTTCTCTATTCTTTACAACTTGAAATAAGCAACAGCCCAAGCCAGAACATGAAGCGTCATAAGTCATACAAAAATCTAAATTGAAATCTGGATGGCTCAATATGTTTGCATTCACTAAAGCATGTTTAATTGTATTAAAGTCATTCTGGCACTGTTCCGACCAGATCCAAACTTGATTCTTTCTGAGTAGATTTAACAGATGTTTACCGTTCAAAAGTGGTTGTGGTAAAAAACGTCTGAAAAATGAACATAGCCCAAGGAATGATTTTAACTGCTTTTTTGTTCGAGGGCTAGGAAAGTTTCTGATAGCATCTAATTTACTGGGATCAGGACGTATGCCCTGTGAATTAATGATATGTCCTAAATATTTTATCTCACTGCAACCAAATTTTGATTTTCTAAGATTGGCTGTGACTCCAGATTGTGCAAATTTTTCTAAAATTCTTTGGAGTGTGTCAACGTGTTCATTCCAAGACTGTGTAGCTATCAGTATATCATCTACACAGTGTGTGGCTGTCTCAAATAAATCATCGCCAAGCACGGTATCCAGGGCTGTAATGAATACCCCAGAACTGACATTCAATCCGAAGGGTAGAACACAAAACTGATAGGTTCGCCCCCCGAACATAAATGCAGTATATTTCCGAGAATCAGGAGTGATACCTACTTACCAAAATGAATTAGCGAGATCTATTGTGGAAAAATATTTTGCATCTAGAAATTTCTGTAATTGCTCTTCTAAATTTTCGGGTTTTGTGTGAACCGGTAAAATTATTTCATTAATTTCTCGTGCGTCTAACACTAGCCTAATGCTACCATTTGGTTTTTTGACAACAAGTAGAGGACTACAGTAAGGTAAGGTGGATGGTTCAATGACCTTCCAGTCTAACATTTGTTTTAGTTCTTGCCACACGGCAGGTCGTTGAGATAACGGTACGTTATATGTCTTGTGGTAGAAGATCTTGTGAGGCTTAACTACAATCTTGTACACATACGTGTTGATAACACCTAATCGTTGGGTAAAAACTTGTAAATATTTGGATAACACTTCCTGTAGTTTCATACGTTCATGTACACTGAGAGCTGTAGCTTCATTTATCTTATGGTCAAGCAATGTTTTCAAGTCCATTAGCTCTGTGTCAGATGAGTGTGTTTGCATGTCTTGAATGTCATTGTCAAGTACTAACTGAACCTTGTACCCTGTACAGTGTTTGTCATGCTTTAGAGTTCTCCTGTCCAAATCAATAATAATTACACTGCCTTTATCATTTAAAATACATTTACCTTTGGAGAAGTCTATAATGCAGTCCTTCTCGCTCATAATATCTAATCCTAATATGCAATTTGTCACAAGGTTTTGTACAACCAGGAATGGCCATTGTACGGTTCCATTACCTATTTTAATGTTTACAAAAACTTGCTTCTTAACCCTACATGACTTATTACCTAGAGCAGTAGTTATTTTACAGTTTTGGGCGGGAAACTCAGGCACAGGCTCCAATTCACACATCTTTTTATAGAAATTAAAAGACAAAACGCTCACAGCTGCACCTGTATCTAAGATAATAGTAGTTGGAATCCCACCTACTACACCAGTAGTAGATGCTAAAACAATTTCATTTGTGTTTGAACGACATTGTGTACTGTCTTGCAAAAGTTCATCTGATATATTGTCATTGTGGTTGTATCTTATAAATAAAACAGGTAGTTTTTGTTTAGAATTATTAGGCATATCAATATTTTGTTGTTCAATGGTGGTGTCAAATAACTGATTAACATTGAAGTCGCCCCCCAAGAATTCTTCAGCCACGACCCGGGGCATAGAAGTGACTGTTTCTAGTTTGTTGGTTTAGCATTTGTATTAGGTACTGATACAGATTGAGATTGTGTATCAGGTGTCACTTCTATTATATTCACATTCGGATATTGCCTGTTGTGATCTCCAAACTTTTGCAGTTGTTGTTGCTGTTGCGCATTATGACTTACCTGTCGGTCGTAAGATATGCTCCAATTTTGTCCTGTTGGCTGCTGTGGTATAGCAGTGTTTAAATGCTGTCTTGGCTCGTAGTTATTATTATTTCTATTTCTGTTTGTGTTTTTGTTGTTACATTTGTATCCGTTGTTACCGTTGTTGTTGTTGTTACCGCGGTGCCTTTTGTATGGATTGCCGCATGAAGTGTTATTACTGTTGTAACTGTTGTTTGTATTGGAATACGCGTGTTGATTTTGATTTCCGTATTGAGACGGCATGTGAGTTTGCTGTTTTTGCTGTACCGCGTATCCAACTGTGGGCGCGCCAGAATTGAGTTGGCAAGCCTGCATGTTTTGCATACCACTAGTATAAACATTGTGGCTGCTGTTTTGCCGCGCGAAGCGCTGATCTTCTAGTAACATGTCAACCGAATCTAAAGCTGTTAAAAAATAATCTGGATCGTCATCCGGAATATACGATAATGTTGCTGTGGTTTACCATGATAATAGCTTGTGTTTGTGTTTGCACGTCGTGGTGTGTGTTGTTGTCGTGGTGTGTTTTGTTCTTGTGTGTTTGTTGTGTTCGGTATGTGTGCGTCATACTCGTATGTACACTCCTGGAAACTGAAATAAGAACACCGTGAATTCATTGTCCCAGGAAGGGGAAACTTTATTGACACATTCCTGGGGTCAGATACATCACATGATCACACTGACAGATCCACAGGCACATAGACACAGGCAACAAAGCATGCACAATGTCGGCACTAGTACAGTGTATATCCACCTTTCGCAGCAATGCAGGCTGCTATTCTCCCATGGAGACGATCGTAGAGATGCTGGATGTAGTCCTGTGGAACGGCTTGCCATGCCATTTCCACCTGGCGCCTCAGTTGGACCAGCGTTCGTGCTGGACGTGCAGACCGCGTGAGACGACGCTTCATCCAGTCCCAAACATGCTCAATGGGGGACAGATCCGGAGATCTTGCTGGCCAGGGTAGTTGACTTACACCTTCTAGAGCACGTTGGGTGGCACGGGATACATGCGGACGTGCATTGTCCTGTTGCAACAGCAAGTTCCCTTGCCGGTCTAGGAATGGTAGAACGATGGGTTCGATGACGGTTTGGATGTACCGTGCACTATTCAGTGTCCCCTCGACGATCACCAGTGGTGTACGGCCGGCGTAGGAGATCGCTCCCTACACCATGATGCCGGGTGTTGGCCCTGTGTGCCTCGGTCGTATGCAGTCCTGATTGTGGCGCTCACCTGCACGGCGCCAAACACGCATACGACCATCATTGGCACCAAGGCAGAAGCGACTCCCATCGCTGAAGACGACACGTCTCCATTCGTCCCTCCATTCACGCCACACCACTGGAGGCGGGCTGCACGATGTTGGGGCGTGAGCGGAAGACGGCCTAACGGTGTGCGGGACCGTAGCCCAGCTTCATGGAGACGGTTGCGAATGGTCGTCGCCGATACCCCAGGAGCAACAGTGTCCCTAATTTGCTGGGAAGTGGCGGTGCGGTCCCCTACGGCACTGCGTAGGATCCTACGGTCTTGGCGTGCATCCGTGCGTCGCTGCGGTCCGGTCCCAGGTCGACGGGCACGTGCACCTTCCGCCGACCACTGGCGACAACATCGATGTACTGTGGAGACCTCACGCCCCACGTGTTGAGCAATTCGGCGGTACGTCCACCCGGCCTCCCGCATGCCCACTATATGCCCTCGCTCAAAGTCCGTCAACTGCACATACGGTTCACGCCCACGCTGTCGCGGCATGCTACCAGTGTTAAAGACTGCGATGGAGCTCCGTATGCCACGGCAAACTGGCTGACACTGACGGCGGCGGTGCACAAATGCTGCGCAGCTAGCGCCATTCGACGGCCAACACCGCGGTTCCTGGTGTGTCCGCTGTGCCGTGCGTGTGATCATTGCTTGTACAGCCCTCTCGCAGTGTCCGGAGCAAGTATGGTGGGTCTGACACACCGGTGTCAATGTGTTCTTTTTTCCATTTCCAGGAGTGTATATTGGTTTCTGAACTGTACATTTTGACTGATATTTTCGTTACATTCATTCAGACTGTGGTTGATCGGTGAATTGTCTCATGGGTGCAGTGACACACTGTACTGCGTCACTAATCAGCTGTTTGTTATTAGTGATGTATTCCGCTACGGAGTTGTGCACAATTGTTGGTAAGTTTTCACGTATGCATCTATCAAAATGTTTGTCTTTGTTCTCTACCCAATCATGAAATTCTTTATTAATATTTTGAAAATGAGCTGTGGCATCAGATTGTAATCTGTCAGTCAGGTGTTTTTCAACATCGTCAAATTTATTCTGCACGTCAGCAATTCGTTTTTCAAGGTTGTCATGTACTGAAGGATATGTTTGAATTTGTCCAGTAAGAGCTTCACACGTGACATTTAGGTTTTTTACTTGTGTCTGTAAAAGTGCTACGTCATTTGTAGTCTTTTCTTGTATCGTATTAAGCTTGGAAAATTTCGTACTGAGTTCAGTCATCTGTTTGGTCAGTATGGCGTCTATAAGTTCCACACGTTTACGTAAAGTGTCATTACCTGTCTTGATTGCTATGAGATCAGATTTAATTTCGTCATTTTGAGTCTTAACTGTTCATTTTATATCTTTAACTGTTTATTTTGTGTCTTTAAGGTTGCCATATTTTCTGCGTTTTGTTTCATTAGCATTTGTAACATGTTGGCAATGTTTGCTGTTTGCAAGGTATCTGTCCCCGCCGCGTGACGTCATGTATTACCATGGGCTCTGACTGAGACTTTGAAATTTTTGTGGTGGACGGCCTATTGTCAAAATTTCCGTTAACACTTGCGTCAGTATCTGATGAATCGTCACTACCGGTTGCTGTCGTAAAGTCATTTTCAAACATTTGTCTCTCGTCCTAGTCGGATTGCGTCTGAATAGTATGTCTTTGCTGTTCCATTTTTGCGTATTGTTTTCTAGTTATGACCATGCCACTCGTAAGATATGCTTCGAGAAAATAAAGTTTGACACTGGTTTTAAAATAAAATGCAGTTGAACATGAATCGCTCGTAGCAACAATGGCTGTTTGTTAATTTAAAAATGTAAACTGAATATGGGATTATTGTTAATGGCTGCTGACCATGTTACAACGTATCGTACAGAAGTCGGCCATATTGTACACTCGTGTATAGGTATTGTTGCAGAATGTATTGTTTAAGGAAAAGCACTGAGAATGAAATTTATCACTGAAAACTGCTACGTGCGAAAGAAATACTATAGAATCTGCTGAAGAGCTAATACACTGAATTATGCGTCTGGTCAAGCCTGCCAATGCAAAGATGCTGCGTCTTACCTTGTTTTGCTGGAAGCTTCGTTGCGTCTTCCGCAAAATTTTAGAATTGGAAAATATCTTCAGATTATTGTTATTTCTCATATATTCAAGTCCAGGTCCAGAAAGTTGATTTTTCACATGAAACAAAGAGAACAATGTAACAAATGACAAAATAACAAGTCCGACACGCAGTCGCCAATATAAAATAAATAAATAAATAAAATAAAATAAAATAAAATATTAATTATTAATTATGTATTATAGTGATTGGTTGTAATTAATATTTGCTTATCTGGAACGTGGACGTTTAATTATTTGGTATCAGACGCTTGACAATGGCTTTTTCGTAAATGCAATGTTATTCGTAGTTGACCGTGAAATAAGACTCAAATAATCGGACTTCGTATTTAAATTGTTTCCAAAGACTGCTGCGGTAGGTGCGGACTCTAAATCTAAATCTCAATATTAGAATAATTTGCCAGCCATGTCAATACGTCAGATATATTCAACGAATAAGCCTACAGTTAAATAATTCTACTTACTTTCATAAATATAAATTCTTTACAGAATCGAGTGCCTAGTGAGATTGCAACTCGCAGTGTTCTTATATAACATCAAATATGGCGGTGTGCCAGTTAATAAAATATACATGCTTCCAGCCTCAGCTATTCTTCTCGACCTCCTCCTTCTTAATGAAACATAAGAGTGTCATAATTGTATTTTGTTTTATCAGCGGCATAGCGCTGTAGTTCTGTGCCATAGGCTTTATTTATTTGTCAGAGATTAATTATTTAATTAAGATTTCGCGTTTCCGAGGAAACTCACGCACGGCATGCAAATGTGCCTTTATAGGTCGTAGTGAATGGAGCTGTGAACACTAGAAAATCGAGTGCGAAGTGGAAAAATCGGAACATTTCCGCCACGATGTTATGTTTGAGTTCAGTGAGTTTGAGTGACAGCAGCGTAGGCAGCCGGAAAAGCGTTTGCACCGTGTGTGGGAGTGATGCCACGACAGGGAAACCCTGCTCTCGGTTTGAGGATGATCGTTTCGACACTAGCAACCCTCCACGTTCAGAAGGGCCTCCAGCGGTTGATGAAAAATCGTTTAGAAGCATCAGTCCGCAGTGACTGACGCCAGTGTACTCGACAACTGGCAAATGCGCTCGAGTCCGGTCGTGGGGTCATCGTGCGACATTTGAATGCAATGGGAAAGATTCAGAAATCGGGTGTGTCAGAACCACACGCTCTAAACAAAAATCACAAAAATTCGCCGTGTGGCCGTATGTGTATCCCTGCTTTCCCGTCATCAACACCGACCGCTCCTACCCTGGCGACAAGCGGTGTCTTTACGCTAACGTAAGGGAAGGAAAGGAGTGGTCGAGCCCTAAACGGAGCAGCCAGTCTCCGCACAGAGGCCTGCGCGCATCCACAACGGATAATGTTGGACCGGCAACAGTGTGGTGTACTACGAACCACGTCACTGCTGACATTTGCTGTCAACAACTGAGGCGCCTTGCACAGACAGTACAAGTGCAACGACCAGGAGGACTGCGTCCCGCTAGACAGGCAGTAAACACCCCGCGGGAGTTGTGTTGGGGAGTCATTCCGCGCCCTCGGATTTTCAACTTCTCCGCTCTCTGTCGAGGAACTTCCCTTCCGGATGAAAATTCTCCCCGAACGTGGCTCGACGAGGTCTTCGCCTGAGAACCACGTCGTTTCTACAGTTGCGGAACAGAAAAGTTACCCCAACGATGCCAGACTATTGTAAATAGTGAAGGAGAATATATTATTGATCACGACAGTCTCTGCTATGGTACCTGTCGTGCTTAATTTATGGAAAAACTCTACGAGCTCATGGAACAACCCAATAACTAAACTGTCGGCGTCCCGAGCTCTGCAGTGCGGGCTGTACACATCGTACAGTGCTGAAACATCGTAGTTACGTTCGTCATCGGTGCATCGTGGAATACCCTGCAAAAATTGTACATGACTGTCTGCCACCAGGTGAAAATACGGTGCTGTGAGCAGTCACAGTGTGAAATGTTTTCCTGTTTTGACGTCAGTGCCGGCCGCGGTGGCCGAGCGGTTCTGGGCGCTACAGTCTGGAACCGCGCGACCGCTGCGGTCGCAGGTTCTAATCCTGCCTCGGGCATGGATGTGTGTGATGTCCTTAGGTTAGCTAGGTTTAAGTAGTTCTAAGTTCTAGGGGACTGATGACCTTAGAAGTTAAGTCCCATAGTGCTCAGAGCCATTTGAACCATTTTTTTGACGTCAGTACGCTGTTTCTCAATGACGCGCACTGACTTCTTTTGTGACGTGACTGCTGGTGTAAATGGTTATGGAGGTTCAAGTTTTCTGTACGAAACGTAGTGGCTACTGAGAAGAAAGACCGTGCACTGCTGATAAAGTTGTATTATCGGAACGGCAATAGTAGCAGCACTGCATTGCGGGAATATCGCCGACAGAACAGCTGCGAAGAGGCCCCATGTCAATGAATGAGCTAAACAATATTATCAGGAAATTTAAAGAAACAGGTGAATTAGGTGGTCCAGCTGAGTGAGAAAGAGGTCCATTCCCCTGGCAGTGGCTGATGAAGTTGGTGCAGCTATAACCGACCCTGCAGCACCAAACCCTTTTAGATACAAGGCCTACGCACAGCGGCCATATTGGCACGTGACGTCACAAACTGTTTGCCATCTTATCTGTAGTCGGCAGTCCTGTCGGCGTGTATGGTGTGTTGAAAGTGTGTGCCACGCGAAAATGATATATATTTCATACAGTATTCGCCTTCAGTTCTTCGAAGTATGGGATACAAGTGTTGCGTTCCCTTTTGCCAGGGAAATTATAAATCCCAAAAAGGCATGAAAGTGCACATGTTTCGATCTCCCAAATGTGTAAAGTTGAGAAATCGCTGGATTGCAGCTATTCCCAGACAGGAATTTGTGTCTACGCATCATTTAAGGGTAAGTAAATGACAAAAAATTTATAGCGTCTTATTTGTTTCCATTGCACCACATTTGCCAATTGTTTTTAAAAGCAGTTATGTATCATGTGCCAGTATAATTTGTTTCTTAATTCTGGACCATTGCTGCGAGGTTAATACGAAGCTGGCTGTGAAATGTCTCTCATATTTGCAACTATTGTCAAACAGAATAGTCATATTAATTAGTGTGGCTCGAAACTGTTTAGTATTCCTTATCATTCCTACCAGATTATTGAGGTTCCAGTACTCTTATTTGCAAGAGCTGCAGAATGATTTTGTTCAGTTTTACATGTACAGCTATTCGGAAATAATTTCAATTTGAGTAAACTACCTTAGAAAATGGCTTTAATGAATTCAGTGTTCGACAGATTAAGCAGTATAGAAAACAGAATTTCGATGTAAGTGCATTGTGATTAAATTAACAGCACTCTGTGAGATGAATTTCAGTCAAGGATATAGGAGAAACAGTCTTTTAATGTTTAAGGTTCTGAAGTTCTGGAGAAACAGGGAAGTAAAATATTTTTTCGGTTTTTTTGTTTTATTAAACATTATGTCAGGAGGTGCTCCATTTCGCCGAATGATTTGAGTTTCGTGTAAGGTCAGCAAATTTTGAAGTGGAGAGGAAAATTTACGAAAACAACCGGGGAAACAAATTCTTAAATTCTGTAGGAGCTCCAGCTGCTTTATTTAAAACCGAAAACGTCTGCTTGTTATTGCATATTGCCGATTTTTTACTGCAAGAAAACGTAGCTCCTGAGGTAAAAGAATTTAAAATTACAGTTTGTATTCAAGCCTAGAAACTCGTACGTAAGGCAAATCGTCAAAATAATTTTACATCTTGAAATAACATAGGGCAGTTTTGTTCAGTTACCTCACGCAATGATATAAATTTCCATACTTTCATGTAGAAGAGAATCCCTGTGCGGTCTCACCCCTAAAACTCGTAAAGTGCGTATAGCTGCAGAGTGCTCAACAGGAGCCGGCCATCGGTATGTGACGTCACAGGTGTGCGCGCAGGCCTGTACTCCAGGTGGTGTTCGCAGAACCTGCCTCAGATTCTGCAGCCAGGGCCCGAGCTGTGTCATAAGAATTGTCTCTCCCCTGGTCAACAGTTCAAAAGATTTTGCTGTGCATTTTTCACTCCACGATTCAGAATGTTGCAGCGAATGAAGCCCCAAGATAGACTACAACGCTGTAACTTTGCCGTTCTTTCCTTGGCACAGACGTAAGTGGATGAGATACGACTGGTTAACGTTGTTTGGACAGACGTGGCACATATCACTCTGCGCGGTGTTGCGAATGAGTGGAACTGTCGCTTATGGGGTTCCACTCTATCACATGTTGTGTGAGAACATGCACTGCACTGCGCTCAGGTGGCTGTGTGGTGTTGTTTGAGCCCGTCTTTCTTCGAGGAGCTGACGCCTTGCGGGACTGTTAGGACACCTGCACGTTACGAGGACCTCCTCGCGCGACACGTGAGTCCAGCTCTGCAAGAACGCAGCTGTGTCCACACCACTATTGTCATGCGAGATGGGGCGACATCACATGTTGCTTGCCACGTCAGAGACTTGCTTCGAGAAACCTTCGGTAATGACTGCGCCACCCCTAGGCAATTTCAAGGTGTGTAGCCTCCGTATCTTCCGAACTAGACCCACGTGACTTGTACTGTGGGCATATCAGGCAGGTCGCGTCTAGCAGGAATGTACCCGGACTCTCGCTAATCAGAAGAATAGCGTACGACGACTTATCGCTGTGGTTACGCCGGATGAGCTGCAAGCAGCTGCCGACCGTGTCTGTCATGTACGCAGCGTGCAGCTGAGTCGCTAGAACGCGTTGAACACGTGTTGTCACTTGTGGCCGCATCCTAAACAACGTGTCGGAACCTGTGTCTTCATATGTAGGATCGTTCCTCCCCTTCTCCTGCACCCCCACCACATTCTGTCAGCATACTGCGCCATATTTTCACCTGGTGTCAGGAAGTGGAAATATTATTTTCTTTCAGCATATTCCGTGAGCACACCGATTAATGAACATACTTACGACATTCCAGCGTCCTGCGATGCAGAAAGCCCACACATCAGCACCCACAACATTGTCAGTTTATTTGTAATATATCATTTAAAGCCGGTTCCTGGAACCTCGGGATAGTTTGCGACTAAAGTGTGTGGCAGTTCAGTATCTCTGTGACACTCTCCCATTGGTCAAACAAACCTGTGAGCACGCGTGCTGCCCCTTCTCTGTGTACGTTCACAGCTTCCAGCTTCCACACGCTTAAGTAACACTCTGGCACGAGTGGTTCGTCAGCTGCCCGCTCTGTAGACTGACTGCATTTCCCTCATACTATGAGGGCACCTGCTTCACCCACCTGCGATCTTTGCATCCCACACCCTTAAGAAGTATTACACCCACGTATGTGTATAAGTTGATCGATTCCAAGTGTGACTCGTCGGTACTGGAGACATAAGGTATACTACAATCTTCGGTTTGTGGAGTACACAATTTTATATTTCTTAACTTTTAAACCAAGTTGCTACTCTTTGCACCACTTTCAAATGTTATCACCGTCTGACTTAATGCGTGAAACTTTTTTCAGACAGTACTTCAGTATAGGTAATTGCATCAAGTGCGAAAAGTCTGGCATTACTATTAATATTGTCTGCAAGGTCATCAGTACAGAACAAGAACAACAAGGCTTCCAACACAGTTCCGTGGAGCACACAGGGAAGTTCCTTGTACATCTGCGGATGACTCCCCATGCAAGACAAACTGCTGCGACTTCCCGAGCATAAAATCCTCAATCCAGGTACAAATTTCGCTCGATACGACATACGATCATACTTTTTTACACTAAGGGTGGGTGTGGTGCTGAATACAATGTTTTTTCTAAACCGATAAATGCTGTTTCTGCCTGACTGTCTCGATCGGTGGCTTTCAGGAAGACATAAGATTAAAATGGGAGCTAGGCTCCACATATTGGATGTGTTCGGAATCCACGCTGGTTGGCTCGGATTGTGGATCACTTCGGATATTCTTGTTGTACACGGCTGTGACGCGTATTTTCTTCCAACTACTGGGCACGGTCTTTTGTTCGAGGGATCTGCGGTAGTTCATAGTTAGCAGAAGAAGTAACTCGTCAGCGCTACAGAATCTGATAGGGATTCGATCGGGTCCTCGAGCTTTGCTCAGCTGTTCCTCAACACCAGCGACACTAATATCTGTATCACTCATGTTTACAGTGGTGAGAGAGTTAAACTGTAGCAATGCCTATGGACAAGGCAGAGATGGATAGATACAGCCCGGTCATACGAAATATTCTCCACTTTTGGTGGACAACACCGGCCGTACCTCGGCCACAACTTGCACGACCCCTCTTATTGCTAGACCGTACGGCAACATTGTCGCGTATTGCAGGTACATTGCAGGAACTGTGTCGGCTAAACCACTCTGGCCACACATTGCCGTGGAATACATGGCACAGTGATATCAACGTGACCACCGCCTCTGTTCGACTGCTACGTGCAGTAACCGCTTACAGACTGCAACTGGCAGCACTAGCACTGGAGGATATACACTCCTGGAAATGGAAAAAAGAACACATTGACACCGGTGTGTCAGACCCACCATACTTGCTCCGGACACTGCGAGAGGGCTGTACAAGCATTGATCACACGCACGGCACAGCGGACACACCAGGAACCGCGGTGTTGGCCGTCGAATGGCGCTAGCTGCGCAGCATTTGTGCACCGCCGCCGTCAGTGTCAGCCAGTTTGCCGTGGCATACGGAGCTCCATCGCAGTCTTTAACACTGGTAGCATGCCGCGACAGCGTGGACGTGAACCGTATGTGCAGTTGACGGACTTTGAGCGAGGGCGTATAGTGGGCATGCGGGAGGCCGGGTGGACGTACCGCCGAATTGCTCAACACGTGGGGCGTGAGGTCTCCACAGTACATCGATGTTGTCGCCAGTGGTCGGCGGAAGGTGCACGTGCCCGTCGACCTGGGACAGGACCGCAGCGACGCACGGATGCACGCCAAGACCGTAGGACCCTACGCAGTGCCGTAGGGGACCGCACCGCCACTTCCCAGCAAATTAGGGACACTGTTGCTCCTGGGGTATCGGCGAGGACCATTCGCAACCGTCTCCATGAAGCTGGGCTACGGTCCCGCACACCGTTAGGCCGTCTTCCGCTCACGTCCCAACATCGTGCAGCCCGCCTCCAGTGGTGTCGCGACAGGCGTGAATGGAGGGACGAATGGAGACGTGTCGTCTTCAGCGATGAGAGTCGCTTCTGCCTTGGTGCCAATGATGGTCGTATGCGTGTTTGGCGCCGTGCAGGTGAGCGCCACAATCAGGACTGCATACGACCGAGGCACACAGGGCCAACACCCGGCATCATGGTGTGGGGAGCGATCTCCTACACTGGCCGTACACCACTGGTGATCGTCGAGGGGACACTGAGTAGTGCACGGTACATCCAAACCGTCATCGAACCCATCGTTCTACCATTCCTAGACCGGCAAGGGAACTTGCTGTTCCAACAGGACAATGCACGTCCGCATGTATCCCGTGCCACCCAACGTGCTCTAGAAGGTGTAAGTCAACTACCCTGGCCAGCAAGATCTCCGGATCTGTCCCCCATTGAGCATGTTTGGGACTGGATGAAGCGTCGTCTCACGCGGTCTGCACGTCCAGCACGAACGCTGGTCCAACTGAGGCGCCAGGTGGAAATGGCATGGCAAGCCGTTCCACAGGACTACATCCAGCATCTCTACGATCGTCTCCATGGGAGAATAGCAGCCTGCATTGCTGCGAAAGGTGGATATACACTGTACTAGTGCCGACATTGTGCATGCTCTGTTGCCTGTGTCTATGTGCCTGTGGTTCTGTCAGTGTGATCATGTGATGTATCTGACCCCAGGAATGTGTCAATAAAGTTTCCCCTTCCTGGGACAATGAATTCACGGTGTTCTTATTTCAATTTCCAGGAGTGTATAAAGCGTGTCGGAGTGACGCGGGAAGCAGTGCAGTCGTTGTCGTAGTGCAGAAACGGAGCGATTTAACTGACGTCCAAACGGGCATGATGACTGGCTTTCTGACCAAACGTGGAAGTACTGCCAAAACGGCTAAGTTTGTAAAATGTTCGCGTGGCGCAGCGTTGTTAAAGTACCGCGTGATCAAAAAGTCAGTATAAATTTGAAAACTTAATAAACCACGGAATAATGTAGATAGAGAGGTAAAAATTGACACACGTGCTTGGAATGACATGGGGTTTTACTAGAACCACCCCATATTGCTAGACGCGTGAAAGATCTCTTGCGCGCGTCGTTTGGTGATGATCGTGTGCTCAGCCGCCACTTTCGTCATGCTTGGCCTCCCAGGTCCCCAGACCTCAGTCCGTGCGATTATTGGCTTTGGAGTTACGTGAAGTCGCAAGTGTATCGTGATCGACCGACATCTCTACGGATGCTGAAAGACAACATGCGACGCCAAAGCCTCACCATAGCTCCGGACATGCTTTACAGTGCTGTTCACAGCATTATTCCTCGACTACAGCTATTGTTGAGGAATGATGGTGGACATGTTGAGCATTTCCTGTAAAGAACATCATCCTTGCTTTGTCATACTTTGTTATACTAATTATTGCTGTTCTTATCAAATGAATCTGTCGGAAATTTTTTGAACTTTTGTATTTTTTTGGTTCTAATAAAACCCCATGTCATTCCAAGTATGTGTGTCAATTTGTACCTCTCTATCTACATCATTCCGTGATTTATTCAGTTTTCAAATTTATACTGACTTTTTGATCACCCGGGCCAGAGATGACACGGATGAACAGTGGATGTAGAGATGTGTACAGGCGAATGTACGTGCCACTGTGGAGCAGCTGCCCGCCCGTATGAACCGAGGGGCCACCAAAACGGTCTCCTCGATGACTGTTCAGAGAGGGTTCCTGTGTGTGCACTCATTCTGCCTGCTGTTGACTGGTGACGGACGCAACTAGACGTCCTCTGAAGAGCGACGTGTGGCGTTTTCAGATGAATCACTTCTTATGATCCATCGGAGAGATTGCCGATGGCGTGAAAGTTCCGAAAGTAAGCATCTTTCAACAGTCGATTCAAGGATCCAGGCCAAAAGGTGGTGTGTTGTGCCCTCTGGACAGTTTTACAGTTTTCGTAGCGTTTCCTGAGTGATCTCATTCTGGAAGACACGAGAATGCATCTATCCTTAGGAACCACGTCCACCCTACATTAATTTAGTTTTTCCCCACTGTATAGCATCTACCACTGGGACAACTCAACGTGTCACACTGCTCGCAATGTGCGTGACTGGTTCGAAGAGCACCAGCATGAGTTTACCGTACTCCCTGCCCACCAAACTCCCTGGATTTTACCCCAATCGAGAATTTGTGGGACCACCTCGGTCCGGTTGTTCGCGCCGTGGATCCGCAACCGAGAAACGTAGTGCAGCTGGCCACAGCAGTGCAGTGGGCGTGGCCCCGTACCCCTGTCGGTAGCTTCCAGAACTTCACTGAGGCCGCTCCTGCGGTCTGTGCTGGCTTCTGACAGGTGGTGACATTAATGTGGGAGCTAGCCTTGCTAGGAACCAGTAGGGGCGTTCGTATGATGTCACGGCTTGCAGAAATGTAGACGACTCTGAGGAGGAATGGAAACAAGTTCTGTAGACCAGTAGCGGCTGCGGCTGCATCGAGGCCGGCGGAGCAGCCAGCCGGCAGGAGGTCTGGATGGGGAACAAGTGAAGCCGTGCGCCCACTCAACTGCTCTGGCGCGTGCGTTTTCCGATTCGGGCAAAATAATCCACTTTTAATGGACGTAAGAATAATCTGTCCTTATGATATCACCGACGCCTGGAATAACACAGTTTGTGAGATCAGGACACGTAGCAGTAGAGTACCGTCTTGTAAAAACTAGGAACTTGTGCTCTTACCGTGCTGTCGATTGCGAGGTCACTTAAAGAACGCGCACTTGTTCGTGTTGGGATACTACACCTGCTGGACACAGAGCCGGAGCACCCAGAAGGCAGGCTCACTCTGTGCACGTAGACTGCACACCAGCGGCCGATGTGTAAGCGACTAGAGTAGGCAAGAGGCGTGTTCAAAAAGTAAGTACTACATTATTAAATTTTTTTAGAAAACTAATTGAAAAAATTGCAGGATGTTGTTGATACACCTGGTGACTAGTTTTCCGCATTATCTTCATCCCGCTCAATGCCGGTGATGAGCCGAGGCACAAGCTTCTTCATGTCCTTCGCCAAGAGCTCTCTCGCCAGCCAGCCCGGCTGGGAATCGAACCTGGGCACCTCGCATAGCACGCCGCCGCGCTGACCTCTGACCTTGTCTGCTTGGAAAGCGAAAGTCTAGACGAAAGTGTCGTAGTTGCATGATCTTAAGGCCACAACTGTCCACCTATTGTAATGAGTGGCAGATCGCGTTAAACGTGAGATAATGGATACAACAAAGAGATATAGCCCGATAGTATTCGATTAGAAGGTTAGTGGGGAGAATCCGGAACAGGTCACGTCGTACAAATACTCTCTAAGACAAAAATAAATGACGCACCACGAACGGAGTATCCGAATCGGACGGAAATCGGTAGATGCGTACGTGTACAGACAAACAAATGACTACAGTTTCGGAAAAGTGTGATAATTTCTTCGAGATAAGATAAAGAGCTCTACAAATTTCCCCCGCTCGGGGATTCGGTGTTATGTTGTCTTCATGATGAGTTCGCCCTCATCGGCTTCAGCTAGAAAGCCCTGCATCAGGCGACTCGCCGTCCCGCAGGTGGGGCACCCGGAGCAGCCACACTTGTCGTTATTCTCTGCACGACGGCGACGTTCGCCTATAATCACTGTTACTGCTGATCCTGTCCGATGTATCGTTTAGAGGTCCAGTTAAGCTTCTTTGGGGCACACGCGATGCCATTCCAGGGTTGAGTTGGTGTGTGATGTTATTTCGACGACTACAACATCGAGTCAAATTTAGGTGGAAACAGCTAGTACGAGCCCACCTATCGCTGTCATGCTGCGTCTCCTCTAGCTTAGACTCAGCGGAGGTGCGCCTCTGAAGATGACCAGCGCAGTCCTGGACGAAACGTCAGGAACACAAGAGTTTCTTGGACCACGATCTCACATCCCGAAAGGTTTACCAGCAGCTACGTCACCCGGTCGTGAAAGCCTTCACTCAAAGTGGTTATCGCCAAGCGTGAACGTGCATAGTTTTCCTTTCATTTCTTGTTCTAAGGGGGATAGGCAGGCAGCTAGCTTGTTTATGTGCAGAATATCTGATAATAAATCAGTACTTAAATATACAGATGTAAAACTGGCAGCATATATACAATGTGCATCCAATATTTTTATACGCTGGTAGGTCCATATTTTTCTGTCTGTATGTCGATACTTACGTCGATATGTCGAGTCCAGAAATGACACTGTTTTCAAATATATCGATATTTCGAATTCCCGATATTTTTTAAAATATCAACAGTCCTATCGCACATCATAGCCCCAGAAAAAACACAGCTGTCCTCTTGAAGACGCTGGACATTCTATGTCCACTATAGCGTACTGGGTCTCATTAGTGAAAAATATCCCTGGATCCAGTGACATGTTGGCAGGGTACTCCGCATGGTCTTGCCATGATCACTGGTCGACAATGTGAAACAGTGTCGAGCGCCCTTCGGACATCTACTAACACCTGCATGTACCGTCTGTAAGACATTGCGTGTGAATAATGCAACTATCTTTCACAATAGTGGCTTTTTACTGAATTGGTGCTGACCCTGTGAGAAAAACTTGTTTTCCTACACGAATGTCACGATCGTTGAGATTAAAAAGTCTCTGGAGCCCTCCAATATTTCACTGGAATACTGAACAGCAACAGTGACAAGCAGTAAGTGAAAGCAATGATAAATTTGGAAAAGAAGTTGAAATTGAGGGAGAAGAAATGACCATTTCAGAATAAAATTCAATAGTTAGTTGTGGAGGTGTTTTTATTACGATTTGCAGCAAATGAATCACATCCATGTACACGCCAATGTGTTGTGTCAGTAGCAAGAAACACAAATATGTTACTTGACAACAGCTTGACAGGTACGTAGATATGATTCATTTACTACCTAAATTTTATCAATCTCTCACTCCGTGTTTACGCTTATCACTTATTACATGTACAATTCTGGATTTATAATGGCATTAGACTTCTGTAAGAAGATACTGACATCTGCGAAACCCTAGATTCGGATTCGGGAGGACAACGGTTCAAGCACGCCTCCTGTCATCCAGATTTAGGTTTTCCGTGATTTCTGTAAATTTGGTTATTGTTTTACGTTGAGCCTTGTTTGCGTCAGGAAAAACGGACGGATGATCCTGTAGTTCGGTCCCTTTATACCTCAAACGAAACAACAGTAAAGAGAAATAAAAACGTCAGGGGAAATGACGACTGAAGTATATTCTGAAATCTACAGTTGCTGAAAAATATCAGCTACGAATAAAAGAATGTTACGAATAACATAATAACAAATAAAAACTTTTGCTGATGGCACTGTAATCTTTTCAGAGGTAGCAAATGACTTGGGAGAACAGTTGATTGGAATGAATTGTGTCTTGGAAAGTTGTTATAAGATGTATATGAAGAAAAGTAAAATAGGAGTAATGGACTGTAGCAGTATTAAATCGGGTAAAGCTGAAGGAATTACATTAGGAAATGAGGCACTAAAATTAATAGATCAGTTTTGCTATTTGGCCGAAGTAGAGAGAATGTAAAATGTGGACTGGCTATAGCACGAATATAATTTATGAAAAAGAGATATTTGTTAACATCCAGTATAAATTTAAGAGTTAAGAAGACTTTTATGAAGATACATTCTAAGGAAAAAACAACGCATCAGGAAGGAGTTATGCAAACTGGTCACAAATTGATATTCATACAGGCATCGACGGAAAATGCAAAACAGTGAACTTGGACAGCCAGTGGACGAAAGCGTGACGCAGCAATGCGTGACGCAGCAGTCCAATTTGAGCGTGTATCTGGCAGGATAGTAAACAGAGGACATGTCGATACCAGAGTAGAAAGTCCTCGCGAATTTCATTCCGCGTTTTCAATTACACAGTAACTATGCCTCGCACAAAGACGCGTGAACAGCATACGCAGATGGCAACATTTGAGAGAGGAGTGTAGTCGGCCTCGAGGAATCCGTTTGCAATTATCGGCCGGTAGATCGACATTTGCACAGGAGCGATGCCGCTATTGGACGATGTTGCCGGGAATGTGTGAACTACGGCCGATCACGGCGTCAAGAAGAGAGCGGTCGACCTGGACAGAGGGCAGAACTCGACAGCTGAGGCGGCCACGGCCCCGCCGTCAACCATCCGACGTGCGGCCGGGGCTTCACTGACCACGGGGACCATTAATAGGAGGCTCGCAGAAACGGGGCTGAGCCCCCGGCTCCCCTCGCGCCAGCTGCCACTGACCTCTGCACCGACAAGTTCTAGTATGATAAAAAAAATAGGTTAAATATATCTGAATTTTTTTTTCAATTTTAATCTGATAATTATATATTACTAGAATGCCGTGTTCCCAGTTTGGCACAGCTTTGACACAGGAAACACGAAAGCGGTCGAAGACGTCCGTGTTCTGGTCGGCTCCTGATTATGCAAAGGCTTCTATTATTTGGAAAAGAACAACCCGGATTTCTTTACGTAATCAGTATGAAATTTATAATCACCTAAGCGACCTTTAACAATGAACAATAAAAAAATTGCATTTGCAAATGAAATCATTAATAAATGGGGCAGCTATGAGTTGTATAGAAGACAAGGGGCGGCCTTCTGTACACGACCAGGATGTCGCAGTATTCTCTGCTGTAGTAAAGGCTGTTTGATAATTACAAAAATAATATGACCTGGAGGTAAAAAAAATAAAGGAAAAGAATAGAATAAGAAATCTGGTAAACACTAAATATATTTTAATAATTCTCACAAGCAATTAGAGCTTCTATATAAACAGTATAACTTACATAAGTAATTTTCTAACTGTATGTTGCGATCAGATTTCAGCCTGTCCTGTACTAGCTCCTTGGTTCACGTTTTTGTCACAGATTACAGACATTACTTTTCTCCTTCCTTCGAGACAATTCTTGCACCGTTCAACACCGTCATAACAATAACTTGCCGATTCACAGTATCGAACATAAATTACTTGAATGTTATTAATTAATAACTGTTGTCTGCACGCGGGCAAGACCTTCTTTATGCTTTCACATTACAAGCAGAAGTACGATAGAATCTGAAGATCTACAAAAGTTTTTACTGTCATCTTTTATTTAGATCGAAGCGGAACGTTCCGTTCAGCTTCTGTTAAAATGTTTCTTTCACTGCGAAATCGATGTATTAGCGTCCGCGCTAGATGCGCATCTTTACAGTTACGTAAATTATATAAAACTAATGTTTTTCAAAGCATAGGTCTGATTTCATAAGTTGATCATTTAATATACAGATAGGTGAATGCCTTTCCAAGGGTACTCACAGCTTTCATACTACGGAAATCCCAATAGTATTACAAAGTCTGGGCACACTGGGCCTGGAATCACACTCACTGGAGTAGAACTGTCTTCGGCGACGAGTCCTCATTCCAACCTCACTTTGTTGCCCTTCGTGGCAAGCCATCCTGGGCTTATATCTCAGGAAGATAATGCCCGCCCATAGACGTCGAGAGTTTCTACTGCCTGTCTTCGCACTTGTCAAACCCTACCTTGGCCACCAAAGTCGCTGGATTTCCGTCCAATTGAGAACGTATGGAGCATTATGGACAGGGCCCTCCAGCCAGCTCGGTCTTTTGACGATACAACACCCGAGTTCGACAGAATCTGGCACTACGTCTGTCAACAACTCTGTCAATGAGGAGCGAGCCAAATAACTGCTCGAATGTGGGCCAGAGGCGGACCGACGCATTACTGATTTGCTCACTTTTTGAAGATCTTTGCCGGCCAGTGTGGCCGAGCGGTTCTAGGCGCTTCAGTCTGGAACCACGCGACTGCTACGGTCGCAGGTTCCAATCCTGCCTCGGGCATGGATGTATGTGATGTCCTTAGGTTAATTAGGTTTAAGTAGTTCTAAGTTCTAGGGGACTGATGACCTGAGATGTTAAGTCCCACAGTGCTCAGAATAATTTTTTTGAAGATCTTTCCCTCGAATAATTCATCAATTTTTTTTGTCTGTATATGTCCATCACATCTACCGATTTCCGCCCCATTCGGATAATTCCTTAGTGTTGCGTTCTTTTTTATTATTTTTTTAGAGTGTATTTGTGTGGAGTGTAGCCTTGACCAGAAGTGAAATGTGTACGATAAGCAGTTTACAGAAATGCAAATAGAAGCTGTTGAAATATGACGCTACGAAAAGAAAAAATTAAATGTGTAGATCAAGTAACTAATGCTGACTTACTGAATGGAAATGGGGAAAAATTATGGCATAACTCGACTAAAAGAAGGGGTCGACTGATAGGAGACATCGTGAGGCATCGAGGAATCGTCACTTTGTAATAAAGGGAAGTGTGTGTGGTGTGCGTGTGTGTGTGCCGGGGAGGGTTGCAGGTAGGCGGGGGGGGGGGGGGGGGGTAAAAATAATAAGAGGGAGACCGATGCTTGAATACAACACGAATACAAGAATAACGTTGAAATGCGTATGGGCTGCTGGGCCGCAGTGGTTTTTCAGAGATACAGAGCTTGCGCAGCATAGGCTGGCGTGGAGAGCCGCATCAAACCAGTCTTCGGGCTGAAGACCACAAAAACAACAACTGAACAGCAAGAAAAACATTTCGCGTGCTTACCTCTGTAATGATATGTGATCTTATCTGAAGACAGAACTTGCATGGTACTCATTTATTATTTCTTTTGCGTCTTCCTTTTTTTTTTGGGGGGGGGGGGGGCGGTCGACGTAACGATTCGTAGGCAGCGAGGTCGCCGAGCACAAACGACCGACTGAGCAACGACGAGGTGGTGACTGGACGGCGGTCCGGCCTGGATTGGGGAGCCATTCTATCGCGTGCCTCGAAGCGACTGGGGTCAGGAAAATCGCGGAAGGCGTTTACAGGGTGATTATACACTGCCTGACAATTGTCAAGGAACAGCTCAAAGTTGCTAAGGAACAAATTCTGTCAGTTGCTACGAAACGGCGAGCACTGCTACGGAAGACGCGACAAATGATAGTCAAATGAGATGCAGAGGGCGGGGCGGGGCGTGTTAACTGCAGCGGAGTCTGTGCCCGAACGCTCTGTACGCGCTCGACAGTCCACGCAGTGCCGTGTTTGACGAAGGTTGTCACCGAAGGCACCGATCAGTGAGACATTCCGCGTGGTACGGCACGTCTGCAAGACACGGTTTGAGTGCTTATGATCGTGGACGACCGGTTGGACGGCTCGAAGCACAGTCCAAGTGCCACTAAAAAGGCCGTTGTACTTCGAAATGCTTTTAGTGGCGAAAGGGAACACTCGTCTCTTTCCCAGACAGATCGCAGCAGTCCTTGAAACCGCTACCTGTACACGTGTCTCTGCCCAGAACCAATTCGTGGTGAATAAATCAAACTGTTTTCTATGCCCGGAAGCCTGTTAAGTGTATCCCATATCAACTACCCATCGTCAAGAAACAGTTCGTTGGTGTAGGCAGCTTGTTCGTTGGGACCAGCAATAGTAGTACGGAGTGATGTTCTCCGACGAATCCCGCTTCACTATGGCAAGTGATTCTGACCCCCAGTTAGCGTTGACAGAGAAGGGCTGCTGGTGAACGTCATCGGTGTGACGTTGGCGTTGTGACGCGGGCAGCCACCGTGCACAGTGACAGAACACCGCTGCGTATCTTTGCGCGAGGTACCGTCACAGCACAGCTGTATTGGAGGCTAATTATTCTGGATCTTGTCCACCTAGGCGTGCCATACGTCCCGACTTTCTGTTTATGGATGGCAATGGCAGCCCACACAGAACGCTGAAGTGTCGCACGCATTGGAAACTAAAGGTACTCACCGTACGGAATGGCCTCCGCACTCACCGAACTTCAACGCTACAGAACATCCTCGGGATGCTCTCGAAAGAAGTGCTTCTCAACGTAGACCCCCTCCCCCAACCGTGCATGAACTGAAAAACTGGTTGAGAGAGGGGTAGGCAAATATCACCCGAGGACTCCCAACAGTTTGATAGCCAATGTCCATTACAGGTGTCAAATGTGCGTTATTGCCTGAGGAGGGCGTGTTCCCTACCGATAGTCCGATGTCGACCTTTATGTTGGGAGTCTGACCGGTCTCAAACATGAACGTTATTTATGTCTTTTATCTTGCTTTCCCACGTGCTGAAACCTGTACTGTCTTGCGTTATAAACACACCACTCCACCTCTGTTACGTGTCCCCTGTGTTTCATTACCTGTCATTATTCCTGTCCAACAACATCACTGTTTCCAGAATGAGATTTTCACTCTGCAGCGGAGTGTGCGCTGATATGAAACTTCCTGGCAGATTAAAACTGTGTGCCCGACCGAGACTCGAACTCGGGACCTTTGCCTTTCGCGGGCAGTTGGTAGAGCACTTGCCCGCGAAAGGCAAAGGTCCCGAGTTCGAGTCTCGGTCGGGCACACAGTTTTAATCTGCCAGGAAGTTTAACATCACTGTTCCTTAGCAGACGTCAAGCAGCGTAACGAGACTTTCGCTACTTGAGCCAGTGTACACAGAAAACTACACTACCGACCATTAAAATTGCTACACCAAGAAGAAATGCAGATGATAAACGGGTATTCATTGGACAAATATATTATACTAGAACTGACATGTGGTTACATTTTCACGCAATTTCGGTGCATAGATCCTGAAAAATCAGTACCCAGAACAACCACCTCTGGCCTTAATAACGGCCTTGATACGCCTGGGCATTGAGTCAAACACAGCTTGGATGGCGAGTACAGATACAGCTGCCCATGCAGCTTCAACACGATACCACAGTTGATCAAGAGTAGTGACTGGCGTATTGTGACGAGCCAGTTGCTCGGCCACCATTGACCATACGTTTTCAATTGGTGGGAGATCTGGACAGTGTGCTGGCCAGCGGAGCAGTCGAACATTTTCTGTATCCAGAAAGGCCCGTACAGGACCTGCAACATGAGGTCGTGGATTATCCTGCTGAAATGTAGAGTTCAGCAGGGATCGAATGAAGAGTAGAGCCACGGGTCGCAACACGTCTGAAATGTAACGTCCACTGTTCAGAGTGCCGTCAATGCGAACAAGAGGTGACCGAGACGTGTAACCAATGGCACCCCCATACCGTCACGCCGGGTGATACGCCAGTATGGCGATGACGAATACACGCTTCCAATGTTCATTCACCGCGATGTCGCCAAACACGGATGCGACCATCATGTTGCTGTAAACAGAACCTGGATTCATACGAAAAAATGTCTATTTGCCGGACGCCGGCCGCTGTAGCCGAGCGGTTCTAAGCGCTTCAGTCCGGAACCGCGCTGCTGCTACGGTCGTAGGTTAGAATCCTGCCTCGGGCATGGATCTGTGTGTTGTCCTTAGGTTAGTTAGGTTTACGTAGTTCTAAGTCTAGGGGACTGATGACCTCAGATGTTACGTCCCATAGTGCTTATAGCCATTTGAACCATTTGACGTTTTGCCACTCGTGCACCCAGGTTCGTCGTTGAGTACACCATCGCAGGCGTTCCTGTCTGTGATGCAGCGTCAAGGGTAACCGCAGCCATTGTCTCCGAGCTGATACCCCATGCTGCTGCAAACGTCGTCGAACTGTTCGTGCAGATGGTTGTTGTCTTGCAAACGTCCCCATCTGTTGACTCAGGGATCGAGACGTGGCTGCACGATCCGTTACAGCCATGCGGATAAGATGCCTGTGATCTCGACTCCTAGTGTTACAAGGCCGTTGGGATCCAGCGCGGCGTTCCGTATTACCCTCCTGAACCCATCGATTCCATATTCTGCTAACAGTCATTGGATCTCCACCAACGCGAGCAGCAATGTCGCGATACGATAAACCGTGATCGCGATAGGCTACAATCCGACCTTTATCAAAGTCGGAAACGTATTGGTACGCATTTCCCCTCATTACACGAGGCACCACAACAACGTTGCACCAGGCAACGCCGGTCAACAGCTGTTTGTGTATGAGAAATCGGTTGGAACTTTTCCTCATGTCAGCACGTTGTAGGTTTCGCCAACGGCGTCAACCTCGTGTGAATGCTCTAAAAAGCTAATCATTTGCATATCACAGCATCTTCTTTCTTGCTGTGGCCTTGTCCACCAGACATCACGGCGCCTAGAGTATCAGCAACCAAACTGACATCCTGCAGCCGCGGGTTGCCCGCTTCGCAGGCACACCGAAGCACTACACAACCGACAGGCAATATTAATGAACGGCCATAACAACAACACCACCAGAGCAAAGACACCAGCGGCCACCACGGGCCACTACCGGCCCACATAAACATAAGGAAGAGGTCGCTGCAGATCCCGGAACTATTTTCACACGTCAAACCACGTGATGGAAAATAGTTCCGAGTCCGCCGAAGCGCTATAAAGGCCGGCGCTCGGCCGCACATCGGACCAAAACCCAGGCGATCATTGTAGGCAAAACCACCCCTTCCTTCCGCCTCCTTGATTTCTATCTCACCATCTATGGCCGTCCTATCGCCCTCACTCCCACCCTTAACTACCTTGGCGTCACCCTCGACCGTCGCCTCTCCTGGACTCCCCACCTCCGGACAATCCAAGCCGAGGCACGCTCCCGACTCAGTCTCCTTGAGCTCCTCTCTGGCCGTATGTGGGGTCTGGACCCTTCCACCATCCTCCACACCTATAAATCCCTCATCCGCCCTATCCTTTGTTATGCCCATCCGGCTTGGATCTCCGCCCCCCCTACCTTTTATAAATCCCTCCAAATCCTTGAACGTCATGCTCTCCACCTCGCCTATCGCATCCGTCTCCCCTCCCCCACGCGGATCCTGTACGATCTCATCCCCTTCCCCCACCTCCTCCTTTTCCTCGAAAGGATACGGATCCTGTACACCTCCTGCAAACTCGATCCTCCTCACCCACTCATCTCCCCGATCCTCTCCCACCCCCGCCCACTGCCGCGCCTGTATTCGCACGTCCCACCCGGTCTCCATCTCTCCACCCTCCTTACCCTCTCCCAAGGTGGCTTCCGCCAGCTCCCCCTCCCTGATGATGCCCTCCTCCCCTCCATCTACCCCTCCTACCAACTCTGATCCTCCCGCCCTCCTCCTGTGCTTGCTCCTCTGGGCACCCTCCCTCCCTTCTCTCCCTTTTCCCTCCCTCCTCCATTTCTCCCCCCTCCTGCCCCGGGCTTCCCCTCCCCTGTCCGTCTCCTCCTGCCCCCGTCTCCTCAGCCATTGGCATCCTTGTTCTCCCCTCTCCCCCACCTCACCCCTGTTCCCCTCTTGGCAGGTCCCCGGACTCGCACACGCTAAGTGGACATTCGCGCGCCGGAGATCACTGCCATCAGTGTTTCGTGTGTGCCGTCATGTTTAGTGTTCAGTGTTCACCGTCACACTCCATCGTTCACCAGTGCCATCGTCTTCTTCAGTGTTTGTGCGTCGTATCAACAGTTTGCAGTGTGGATTATCGTCGAGTGTGAACGGCTCCGTGTTTGTCTTTATGTGTCTACTGCTTTATTGCCCACTGTTCTGTAACTTATGTGTCTTCTCAGTGTTTCTTCTCTGTGTATCCTCTGGCTGAAGAGCGGCGTAGAATGCTGCTGCCAGCCTGCCTGTTGTGCAGGTTTAAAATAACAATAAAGAAAAAAAAACCGCACATCGGCAGTTCATCGACCGCCAGCAGACGTGGATAGCTGCTGCCCCGGCAGCCCGGCTTGGATCTTCTCGCTGATCTCTGGATTAGGCTCGGTATATCGGAGAAGTCTCTGGCGCAGACTAGTAGGAAATTATTTCAGTTGTTTTCTAAATTATTCTTGTATGTAGTTGTGATTCGAAGACGGATGACTGTTTTGTGTTGGTGTTATACATGGAGAATTTGTTTTGGTTAATTGAACTATCCAATAAATTGTTTTCGGACTTTGATCATTAGTTTCTTCTGCTTACGCAGACATATCATTCCTGTCGGTTAAATTTCGCGTCTGTAGCACGTCATCTTCGTGATGTAGCATTTTTAATGGCCAGTAGTGTATGTACCATACGGGTAGCCAACTTCATAGGAATGATGTTGAAACCGTGCGCTACAGGATTTGCGCTGTTAGCAATGTTAGTGGCTCGGCTCGCCGTTAGGTGCCGCTGGCTGGAACGCGAGCACCGGTGCGCATTACAGCTGCGGACAGGCAGCTCGGCTCTGGACCAGGTGAGCAGGGCCTCACCCGTGAGGCTGTTTCATCAGGACGACTGTAACAGAGCTGCCGTTCTTCGCGATTATGGACGCACTAAAGAAATACAGACAAATCCTCTTTCCTCATCGGGGTTGACGAACATTATTCGGAAGCTCTAATTGACTGGCGATTTTGGAATTGCTCTTGGGATAGGCTGACGACTAGTTGCTCTACAAATTATTCAGGAAGTTACTACTGTTGCCTCACCGAGAATGATGAACATGTGACGACTGCTGAACATTCCACGGTCCAGCAGTAGAGCGAAAGTTTCATTGCCCCACGATGACTCGTTTGTGATGGGGGCCCTCTCAAGTAGAGATAGTTCAAATTATAACCACCCTGTATAAAGGATGAACATTAAAAAAACTGACAAACTGCAGGGACGGATTCTCGACTGGAAATGGAGAAAAAAGGGTCCTACGAACACGTGTCCGGACATGGACGGGGTGCGTACGACGACATCAAATCGTCCCGGAACACAGTACAGCGCCGCATCGCATCCACGCCTCAACAGCTGTTCAAAGTGGCCTCCGTGGTAGAGACTGGTCGAACTCTTTCATTCCCGTGAACTACTTCATTCATTTCACTCTTTGCTGTGAAGCGTTCAAATGAAGTAGTTCATTCATGAAGTACGGAAGCCTGGCGAAGTTGCGCAGTTCGCCGCTCAGCCGCGGCTACGCTCGCTTCTCCTCGTTCGTACAATAAAGCTTCGTAATACTTCATAATTTTTGTGGTGTCACCGCCAGACACCACACTTGCTAGGTGGTAGCCTTTAAATCGGCCGCGGTCCGGTAGTATACGTCGGACCCGCGTGTCGCCACTATCAGTGATTGCAGACCGAGCGCCGCCACACGGCAGGTCTAGAGAGACGTCCTAGCACTCGCCCCAGTTGTACAGCTGACTTTGCTAGCGATGGTTCACTGACAAATTACGCTCTCATTTGCCGAGACGATAGTTAGCATAGCCTTCAGCTACGTCAGTTGCAACGACCTAGCAAGGCGCCATTACCAGTTAACCAGTTACTATTGATGCTGTAAAACATGTACCGTCAAGAGCGATGTTCACCAATTATGGATTAAAGTTAAGTATTTCAGCAGCTACATACGTTTTTTGCTAGTATAATTTCCTTGACCTGTTCCAGACCTCACGCCAGCCTGCGTGAGCTAAAACGCGTGCCTTTCGGCTTCCTCTCATAGTGGGCTGGCTCTCTTGCCAATCCACAACAGTTTTACCAACGATGGCCGAACTAGGCAGTAATGTGCACGCAACGTTTTACGCTCTTACAGCGTCTGGGTTAAATAGAGTACGGTCGAAAGGGACAAAGAAAAGATAAACACAGAAGCCTGTCTTAATAAAGAAGGTATTACATTTAATCTTGCTTGACATTTTCTCATGAATCGCCCAAAAAAGTCTTTGTCTGCCAAATGAAACGTTATTTGTTGTATTCATGGACTGAAAACCAGGGCTACCAACGAAATGCAGTCCAATTTTATGTTCCTTTTAACATTTAATGCAAAATAGAATGAGTATGTTTACCGCTGTCACAAAGTCTATATACCTACGTTAAGTAATTATTCAGACGTTTCCCTGTAGATTTTATTTTTGTTGAGATAATAACCCTCCACATTCAAAACGTAAACTGTCACCTGTAGTCATTGGTACGATTTCAGGTAAAATCCCTCTTTGAGTGTTATTAACAAACTTTTATTTTCATGTTGGCTGTGCGTGCTCACACAGCCAGCCTCTTCGTTTGTCTTTATAATATTGATTTGTCTGCAAGCCCTGTCAACGGTAAAACCCGTAGACGCGAAGTATAACTCCACAAATAGTCACGGGTAATGATGTCAGCACTGCAGGAAGCAGCTGACGCCGCCTTCCCCTCGCCCCTCACCCCCCAACCCCTCCTAAACCTACCGTTACCCACAAACACCACGCGATTCGTCGACTGGCAGCAGAGGGAGGACTGAAGTGAAGGGAGAACGAGTGACGTATCGCCGATGTAGTGGGAGAGGAGAAGAGAGTGAGTGAACTAGAAAAATGTGTGGAGTGTGCTATCTGTGAAGAGTTTGAAGTACCAGTTCATTGAAATTGAGTGGTTAGTTCAGACTTCACCGGAGTGAAGCGTTCATTTGAACGACTCATTCACGAGCTCCCCATCACTACTCCGTGGAACTGCAAGTGAGAGGGGTAGCAGCGGCTGTCGTGCAGGGCACACGTGACCCTGCTTTGGCTTACACCGTGTCGGCGGCTGGAGCTCGTACTGGGGTTCCCCTCAGTATCCCGCAGAACCCGGTCCTCCAAATCTGGTGTGCACAAAGTCCACCGCCTACCTGCACGTTCGCCTGTCTGAAAGGGCTCGCGATCACACAAACGCCAAAAAGGGCTCGAAGTGTTGTGTAATGTGTTGGTGTCTGTGAGGGTACTTGTTTTGGTACGGCCTTGCTGCCTCTCGACCGTTACACAAACAGCGTGTTGGCTTGTTCCTGACACGAATACCGGACCATTCTGCTGCTTACAGTAGGCCGCGTCGACCCCACGGCCTGCAACGCACGAGGAGCACGCAGCACGTCACTTGTCAGCGCCATCACCGTGGCAACGGAGCGTTTCCGTACTCGTGTTCATAGGACCCTTTTCCCTTCATTTCGTCCCTGCAGTTGCAAATTAATCACCGCGGTATGCATTAGCGTAAATGGTTCGTTTCTTCATTTCGTCAGTGATTAGCTAACCACACGTATCTTACTTTATTCTTCAGTTCATTATTCGGTAAGCAGAGATTAATGGGCTCTGTGATTAGAGATTAAGAGGCTACGAGAAAGGGCGACATCTCTTACCCAACATCTCACAGGGCATGAAATTACCTTGCTTTCAGTGTCAGTTTCACATCTTTTTTGATACAACCCCACTCTCGTATTTTCCACACTATTTAAGTAACGGGAAACTGTAGTGTAACGACGCATATGGCTCGATGATTTTTGTTTGAAATATAGCCATGTGCAGACTTCGTCACCTACGTCGTTTACAAAACACTTCAAAAAAGTTATTCAAATTCTTTTAAAGTATAAAAGATTCTTGAACGAAACTGTAATTAAAACACCACGGTGTAATGTTACGAAGCGTATAACTCAATGATTTTGTTTGAAATATGACCATGTGCAGAGTTCGTCACCTACGTCGTTTACAAAACACTTCAAAAAATTATTTAAATTCTTTTGAAGTTCTCTATAAAAGATTCTTGAACGAAACTGTAATTAAAACACCTTCAGTTGAATCGTTTGTGCAACATTACGTCACTCAGCCCAACTGGTTTGCGCAAACTTTTGAAATTTAGATGTCGTTTGTTTCTTCTTGGAAGTTATATTCTTGCAAGTTATCTTATTCTTGCCATATTAAAATCAGACTGTAAAACCTTTAAGATTCAAAAATCGAAATCAAACTATTCTGAAAATTAATATCTTGGAAAAATTCTGTAATAATTCTTCCTCAATATAATAGATAATTCTCGAACACGTATTTAAGCTTTAGAGCATACACTGTTTTATTGTCTTCGTATATGCTCCATACACATGTAAACATCAGACTCGACAAAACAGAACTGAGCCGGCCGGAGTGGCGCTTCAGCCTGGAACCACGCGACCTTACGGTCGCAGGTTCGAATCGTGCCTCGGGCATGGGTGTGTGTGATGTCCTTAGGTAAGTTAGTTTTAAGTAGTTCTAAGTTCTAGGGGACTGATGACCTCAGAAGTGAAGTCCCATAGTGCTCAGAGCCATTTCAACCAAAACAGAACTGAACGAAATACATAAACTAAACATTCTGTGACGTCATTACAATGGAAAATTACAATTTTTTTATTTATTTAACTGTTGGAGGCTCCACGCAACAACCCGGACACAGGATCTGCTGCTCTTTGGCCGTTGACCCGTGACGTCTAGTCGCCAGCAATTTTCTTTCTGGTTCCGGCAGTGAAGATGCTGATGCTGTTTCCGCGAGTTGTGCTGCTCTCTCAAACATGAAACATACAAAACAAAAATACAAAACTTTAAATATTTTGCAAACATAACAAAATATTGGCTGGCTCTGAGCACTATGGGACTCAACTGCTGAGGTCATTAGTCCCCTAGAACTTAGAACTAGTTAAACCTAACTAACCTAAGGACATCACACACATCCATGCCCGAGGTAGGATTCGAACCTGCGACCGTAGCGGTCTCGCGGTTCCAGACTGCAGCGCCAGAACCGCGCGGCCACTTCGGCCGGCAACAAAATATTACAAATACATAAACAAAACACTAAATTGAACTTATATTTACCTGCAAACTGAGCTGATCCTTGTGGGTGGGTGACGCTTCAATTTCGCGTCTCATTACAAAACACGTAAGTAATGAAATGTAGCATTTTACTGAACGACGTTGGACACTGTACACAGATGGCTCCAAAACATGTGAGGGCATGTGATACGCTTTCTACAGCCCCTCTAACGGCACCTATCAAATTAGTACACTTCCTCTTAAAACCTCCATCTACACAGCGGAGCTACTGGCCATACGAGAAGCCATTATTATCTAATGCAGACATTTAAGATCCTATTAATACTCACTGACTCCCAAAGCTTTATGGAGAGATTACGGAGCCGAAAATTCGACAAGCATGCTAACAGATTGATTTAGGAGATACTGGAGACCATCACAGAATCGGGAAAAAATGACACAAACATCCACTTCCTGTAAATAAAAGGACATCTCGGAATTTTATACAACAAAATAGACCACCACCCGTCAAAGAGTAGCAGTACCGAAGGGCATTTGCCTCTAACACCAACAGTATCAAAACTACGATCACGAAAGCTGGTGACCATGACTGCAGCCGTAAATGGTACGTATCACAACATGAAGTCAGACACCTAGCACCCAAATAATGTGGACATCTTTCCTCGAATGTGCTTCACTATGTGGAGCTAAGTTAACGCCATGGGACATCCATCACTGGCATGAGGCTGGATCTCGGATGTTACCCGCACATTTAAATAGAACAAAAATTCTAGTATCTGGCCGTTGTGATCGGGATCAAACCGACATGGAAGATCTACTTATGAATCATGTACTGCTACTGATATTTAATATGCAGATTGCACCAAATGGCGCGGTTTTGATACATCTTCGTTGTGCCGTAGCTCTGAAAAGGTACATTTTCGTAAAAAAAAAAAAAAAAAAACAAGTTATAACACTAAAAACATCAACTGCAGGAAGCTGTTACCTAGCGATACTTAGTTTCCTGTAATTTTATTGTGACAGATCGTAGCTGACACGATTCGTTTTCGAAATATCCTCAATTTGCTCAATCCTCAAGAGCTCCTGTTCCTACCACGTACTCTAGCGAGAAAGAAAACCCACCAAATACAATGTTCAACACTATACGGTGGTGCCTGTGTTCTAGTTGTCGCACCCTGCTGGCCAAGTTCCTCTCCACTAGGCAAAAACCTAGTACGCCAGTTTCTTTATTCCACGCGGGCGGTTCCACGGTGTGACGTCAGCAGCGCCTCATCGAGGCCCAGGAGAGATACAGGTCGTAGCGCTGACGTCACAGCACGTGACACTGCAGGTCTCACGAGGGCCAGCAGCCGCCTCCGGCGGGGAGCGGGTAACTGTCTCAGGCTAGTTTAATAGTTCTTTACTGCATGTTTAAACGCATGCAAGTTCTCGACATCGCACGACAAAACAACACCTTTAGTGGGTACCCTTTCAATTACATATTGATTTTCCGTGGGCCTCGCACGGAGCTGAGCCTTCGTGAAGTGTGGCGGGCAAGCCGACTAGTGTGACGTCACAAATTCGTTGCAGGGCCCGTACCTCTCGTTGGGCACCGAAAAGATGAGGTGAGGTATCCACCCACAAAAATCTCACCACGTACCAAGTTACGTAAAGCATTTAATAGCCAATGAAGTTAACTTCGAACACAAACTGAAATTATATGTGCTTTACAACTCCTACTCTGTAGAGGAATTTCTGCACGTGCACATTTTTTATTTTATTTTATTTTTTTTTTTTGAGAGACTGAAAAAGGTGTCATTATTACTGGTCCATCAGTTTAACATGTTATGGATGCCAAAAATACTGAGACGAATGAATTACAGAGAATTGGAAAAACTGGTAGAAGCTAACAGCATGGAAGAGCAGTTTCAGTTGCGGAGAAACATAGTATTACGTGAAACTGTGCTGTCCTTATAGCTTATTTTACAAGGCAGACTGAAGAAAGGGAAACGTACGTTAATATCATTTGTACATTCGGAGAAAGATTTTGACAGTGTTCACTGGAAAATACTTCCGTAAGTTCTGTAGGTAGCAGCAGTAATATACCGGCAGCGAAAAGTTATCTGCGACTGGTGCGGAAACCGGACTGCCGATATAAGAGTCGAAGAGTGTGAAAGGAAAGACGTGTGACAGGGCTGTAGTCTCTCTCCAATGTTATTTAATCTGTAAATTGAGAAATCAGTAAAGGAAACCGAGGGGAAATTTGAAAAAGAAGTGAAGTTTAAGAAGAAGAAATTAGAACTCTGCTGTTAGTCGGTGACACTATAGTTATGCCCAAGACGGCAAAAGACTTTCAAGAAGAGCGGAAGAGAATGGTTAGTGCGATTATGAGTATTAACAAAAGTAAAACGGCAGTGGAATCTAGTCAGATTAAGGTAGGCGATGCTGAGGGAATTAGATAAGGAAATGAGGCACTAAAAGTAGTTGATCAGTTCTGCCATTTGGGCAAAAAAAAAGGCAACTAACCGATGCCTGAAGCAGAAAGGTTATGTAATGTAGAGTGGGAACAACAAGAACATAATTTTTGAATAAGATAAACTATTGTCCACCATTGCAAACCCAAGTATTTTCTGAACATGTTTGTGAACAATGTTGCCTTGTAAAGAACGAAATATAGAGAAGAAGCAGTTCAGACATGAGCCGCGTTGCGGCTCACGTTGGTGCCGTGTGTAGGTTTCTGCCAGACCGTATCGCTTACTTGGCACGGTTGCATTGTTTGTCTTCTTGGGGTGTTCACTGGCGCCACTCGGTAACATCAGCATTGCCCGCCGCTAGTGGCAGCAGCGGCGCTTATCGATCTGTTGTTGTGCTGCCCTATCCTTGGGGAGACCTCGTGTGAGTGTGGAGCTCGGTTAGGGACGGAGGAGCAGCGAGGTCCGCGCATAGCGTCAACACGCCGGCACCGCTGGCGGCGTGCGTGGACTGCAGTGGTCACGAGGGTGCACGACCCCGTCGAAACCGGAACATGCATGCTGAAGTTGAGTGCGTAGAGAAACCTCCAGTGACTCGGGTTCGTGTTGCTGCTCGTAGTGTCGCCGAGGCGAAAAGCGGCGAGTCGAGGACTTGGGGAAGGCGGATCTGATTAGCCTTCCTGAGCTTCTAATTGCTGTTTACTATTTTCAGCTCCTTACACTGTTAAGTTCAACCAGCGGTATTTTTCTGTCTTGTGGCCGCTAACGCCCCAGTTACCTGCCCAGGGGGTTAGCGTATGTAACGGCAGCGTACGTTTCCTCGCTTTGCCACCGCTGTCCAGTGAGGAGTGTAAGTTTGACAGCTTCTCGATTGTAGCTTTGGTGGCGTTCTTCTACCTTAGTGGTACTCATTCCTTCTTGTTCCGGGCGCTCTAGGCACAGTATTCTGCGGGCGGAGACCAGACCGCGGGTTCCGGCTATGGCGTAATTTTACATCTTGCATTTGTATTGTGGGATGACAGGTAGCCTCACCAAGATTATCATTAGTCGCTCGCTAGACTGCCACTAGTCCAGCTTGTGATCTGAATGCAATCCTTGGCAGCCTTTCTCTTCGCTCGCGAAAGGGTTTTTGGTGTGACCTACTCAGAGGCCGATTCCTGGAGCACCGTCTGTCACTGGCCCTTCCGTTTTATTTTATTATTGTATTATTAAGTTACCATAACATGTCTCGCCTATTTGGTGCTCTGTTGTTCGTTTTTTTAAATTAACTTTTTCTATGCCATTCGGCGTTTGATTGTATATTTGTTAAATTTTTCTTATAATTGCCATTTTTCGCGTTAAAGTCCTTCAGCCGTGATTCTGGTAACGTATCTTAAAGGTCAGATTTGACCTCATGGGCTTGTTTTCAAAAATTATTCATTAAAATAAATGAGTGAAATTGCAATAGTAATTGATTCGGGCTCCGTCCACAATCGTAACCACATCCTGCCTTCCTTAATTACCAGGTTTCACTGGTAGCAGAGCGTGGTTACGATTGTAATATCGCCATTACTGTTTGTTTGATTGGTTAAGCCTTGTTAGTGTTGTACGGTTCTGTCTTTGTTTTGTTGTGGGTGAGACAAAGGCAGCCATTGAGTTTTTGTTTCAAGTTGTTAGGAGCCTCGAGGACTCAACCTAGTGACTGTCAGTTAGGCAGGGTGCGGACGCAGTCGGTACATTTAGCCAACCGGATATCTGACTTAAGGGCATTAAAATTAGAGGATCGTGATAAGGAATGAACCGCCGAATTGGGGTCCTTGGTTAATGAACTGCAGTTGAAGGTCACATGTTTAGAGCTTGGTGAGAAGAGAACCAGGGAGCAGGATTTGTTACCTTCCGGGGGGTGGGTTAGCGAGCCCGTGAATAATGCCCTAATGTCATTCGAGGGGTTGGACCAGGAGTTTGCTATGCTACCTAATCGCCTGTTGCATCTGTTTCGAGACATCACAGAATTAGTTATAGACCGACTCGAGTAAATTGAAAGGTTGTTATGGTTGCTTGTTCGCTTTGAGCAACACGCTGATGCGTTTGGTGTTTCCCATCAAGTACTTTTGTCTCTATTGTATCCTTTAACTAGAGGCGAATTGAGGACCCTGGTGTCCAGGGCCATGGCAGAAGGGTTGTCCTTGCAGCAGTTGAGGGAACCTGTGATTAGCGAAAGATTGACCACGGGAGTTCGCAAACAACTCGATTGTCGCTATATTTGGAAGATGCAGCAAGATAAAGAGGAGTTACATCAGTACGTGGAAAGGGTTAAGACGGCCTGCTTGGCCTTGTTAGTTGATTTGCCAGAGCGGCAGTTTGTTTCACTTGTCCTGAGGGGAATGCGAGCGGCGGATAAGTCACACTTTACTTTTCGTGGTCGTCCCTCTACTTTGGAAGAGCTTCGTGCCGCCGTTGTAGCCGTTCGCCGACGATGGATACCCTGAAGTTAAGGTTCAGCCCGCGGGCGGTACAGAGGGGAACTCCGGATTCCCAACATCAGCTGAGTCTGCTACAGGGGAATCGCAGCGTTGTTTTAGGTGCGATCGAACAGGCCATTTAGTTCGTACTTGTGCTCAGCCGCGGACACTCAGAATCAATAAAGGACGCTCGGCTGGGCAGCGACCCTGGGGTCGAGGCTTTAAAACCTGGTGTGCCCGTGTCGCTGCTCCATCATCACCCCCAACGCCTTATATTTATTCTCGAGTAGGTGGTGATCCCATTTGTGCCGTTTTGGATTCTGGTAGCTCCTTTTCATTGTTGAGCTTGGAATGGTTTCTTGAGTTTGGCCGTCTTGCGAGACTTAAGCCGGTTCCTTCTTCGATGCAGAGATGTCGGGTTGTGACCTCCCCTCTCCTTCTTTCTCTCTCTTGCTCCATCGTCGTCGTTTTCTTCTTTTCTCCTCGGCTGTCCAAACCCTCTTCCTTCTTCTTTTGTCGTACCGCGGCTATATCTCAAGATTTTCGACAAAAGGGAGGGAGAAGGGGTCACATACGTGGTTGGTTCAAATGGCTCTGAGCACTATAGGACTTAACATCTGAGGTCATCAGTCCCCTAGAACGTAGAACTACTTAAACCTAACTAACCTAAGGACATCACACACACCCATGCCCGAGGCAGGATTCGAACCTGCGACCGTAGCGGCCGTGCGGTACCAGACTGACGCGCCTACAACCGCTCAGCCACACCGGCCGGCACATATGTGGTTGATCACCATGACGTAGTGCTATGTGTGAATGTCATCCTTATCTCCGTTGTGGGAAGATTGATGACTAAAGCTGAAACATTTCTCTAAAAAGGTAAGTGCTCTCTTTTTCAAGAGGTGAACATTGTAGTGTAGACTATAATTTTTATCGATCTACTAAATTGAAGGAACACGATACAGTTTATAAAGTTCCAATTTCGGATGAAGTTTACTGATCCCAAGGAGCTCAAACGAAACTCATCCGTTCCGAATGTCATTCACAACGAGCGTAGTTTGTTTTCTGGTGTGTACGTGTAGTGGTCACGAATGGTTGGAAATGATCGTTCCATTAATTCCATTACAATCCGTTTATTGGTTGCTAACCATCAATCGACTATTCCGTGATTAATATATGTCGTATTCAAACAGTAAATATATGTCGTATTCAAACAGTAAATCAGACCCCATTTACTGTAAGCACCAAGAACGATTACTATTACCTCCAATAATTCTTTAATAGTTATTACCGGGTTAATGTCAGTAAACCACGGTCAGTGTCACTTAATCCTTCACGCGACTATAACGCGCTATAGCCTACCGCGTATCTCAAACTTCGCGCCGTTATTTCAAAGTCCGCGCGCGATCTGTTTATAACAAAGTTTGGTCGTGGCCCTCTAGAACGTTTTCCAAACCAACTCCGGATTATGGATTATCAGTTTTAGGTCAATTCTATAAAATTAAAGAGGACCCGCACTCGATTACAGTTTGTCCGCGCACTTGAGCTACTCAGAAGTTATTAACTTTTTCAAAGAAAAATATATCACGCATAACGCTGCATTGTGATCCGCCATGTCAAAAGAAACTCATTACCTATTGATACAGTGTCAATCGCTCAGCAAAGATCGCGCTACAAAAAAATTTCGACTCGAGATGACGTCACGCGTTACAGCCTGTTTTGACTCTCCTACTCTCACGTGACACAAAGTATGTCTGACTTTCATGGACATCCCGACAAGATTACTGCTTAGAGGTTTCTTGGGCTACTCGGACGATTACCCGTGTAATGCTACACCGCCCCCACAAACCTTAATATCACAGGTCACAGATATTGGAGGTTTCTCTGAGCGGTGGCAACGTGGTGTTGTGTCCTGTTGTTTTTGAACCAGTCATTTTCAGACTCGTACCACAAGCTATGGACGCTGTACATCGATCTTTACAGTGTTGATAAAATGTGGGGTCTAACAGGATTTGCCCATTAAATAAACAACAACTGTCCAAATTTTTAGGTACTTTTTCATAACAAAATATCACACTTTCACTTCACAGCAGTAATTTCACTACACTATTAGTTGAGAAGCCCTTTTTTTAACTGACTGCACAAAGCAGGGATTGCAGCCAGTTCCGATGGAAAAATGACCAGGCAGCGGCTGCCACCGAGCTGTCCAGGCTGCTAAAGACAGCTCGGTCACCTTCTTCGTCTCTTCGTCGTTCGAAGATCCCGGTACTGCTGCTCGTCCATCGGCGATTCCAAATTTTAAACAGGCCGCTTATAACGGCAGGTTATCTAATAGCTCAGCTGACGTGGTCATCTCTGTTCCCCAATAGTGCGTCTCCTGACTCTCTTTGGTGTCAGCATGGTATCTTTGACATTTCATGTTTATCAACAAGTCGTTGCATGTGCTAAAGTAATCTGCTCTAATTTTCCCTTATAATTATACGACCAATGATATCCGAAATTAATTCACTGAAAGATATCCTCGTTATTAATGCATTTCCCCTGTTCTAAATCACTTTGGTGAACCGGTCCAGTGTTCCCATCATTCTCGTGTTTACACGATGCTCGTCCTCCCATTTCGCACCTCACTGATGATTATTTTACAACAACAATCATAAAAGTATGTTAATCTATTTCGTGTCCGGATTCACTGTAGTTGACAATGAATTTTCCGATGTGATCTTTTGCAGGTCATCTTCTCGTCGATTCTGATCTCCTTTCCTTTTTCCATATACATATTCCTTATTATCATTCCTGTCGTTTTTCTCTTTATAACCACTACACACACATATGAAATCTTTTCATCTTATTACTATTATTATTAACACATTCTTCACAATGTATAAAAATGTAAGAAAAATATTTACAGATTTTAAATCAATTCTTCATTCCTCTGAAAAACACTCTTGAAATCCGTCAGCATTTCCTCCCTTCTTAACGCAAAATCTGTGATCCAATTACTTTCCCAATTCGGATACTTTTTTTCTGCTTCTCATGACTTTCTTAATTCTGTCTCCTTTCAACATATATATACAAATGCTTTCTACTATGTACATATACTATTTAATAACAGTTGAAAAAAATATTCATCTTAACTGTATACTGCTAATATACAATACCATTCATGCTTTGCTTCTGGCCTACTCGTGTGGCTCTATTCCACTAATGGTGTCCCAGTATCAAATTCCTTCTTTATTCGTCTTTCTTGCAGTTTATTTCCATATTACTGTCCGTCTCTTCTTACTGAAAGTACTTTTTAATTTCTGTATGGTGAAATAGTTCGTTTACGGTATCTGAGTCACAATCAGCTAATATCTAACTCCCTTCATGTGACATCTGCATTATTTTGTATGGCCACTTTTTAAGTTTCCTCTTGCTGGATGGTTTTGGATGATTTCTTAATAGTATTTTCTGACCAACTGTATATGTGATTACTTTCTTTACACTTTTGTCAAACTTTGCTTTCCGTAGTTTAGCCTGATGTTGGAGGTTTTTATAAACTTTTTGCAGAATGTCCCCTTGCTTAAGATCATCTTTTTGATTCTGGACCAATTCCCTAACCAATCTCGAGATTCGTTTCTTCGATGCACTGGAGCCATGTGGTAGTGAAATCCCTCAAGTAGCAGGACAGAGCGGGTGAGGTTATATTTGTGGAAAGGGGCCAAAATACGTTGCTGTCAGTTACACTCAACATATAAATTTTATTAGTTAAAACACACAATAACATAAGCAAGAATTAAAAACTCTCAAAGTTTTAACGAAAGAGCTCCTTTGATTTGATTTAAATCGGCTGAAATCCACATACGAAAATCCAGGGCCCAAGGCCTAACCAAGGTATTGAGATACAGGAGTTCTTATGGAAGTTTCACTTCTTTCAAAAAATATTTTTTTACTTCAATAAAAATAGGCTGAAGGTCACACATTAAGCAAGAACAGTGTTACGGCTTAAGGCCAAAAGAAAGATTTTGAATGTTAATTGTAAATAGGCTGAAACCCAGCTGAATGGCGCATATCAACTAAAAAATATAACGGCTTAAAGCCTAGGAAAAAGGGCTTTCAATTTAACAGGCTGAGGGCCTTAGCTTAAAACATTTCATGCAAACTCAGCTGGAGGCCTCATACTAAAGAATAATAATGTTATGACTTAAGGCAAGGACAAGATTTTAAATTTTTAGTTTAAGAGAGATTAAGACTCGGCTGAAGGCCAGATACTAAAGAATAAACAATCTTATGACTCAACGTTTAGAGTCCAAGATCGGTGGGCGACGAACTTGGTAACCCTGGCAAGAAGCGCCTCACAACTCCCTCCAGCCGCGCGTGCACGCCGCCAACGGCTCCGGCCCGACTGCGCACGACGGGGACCTCCCCGCTGCTCTGCAACAACCGACCGACCGCCACCACCCGGCCGACCGACCGAACGACCGACCGACGGTCGTTCCCGCTGCAGCCTCCTTCAGTCGGACAGTGGTGCACGTGTGTCGCCAGCGGTCGGCGAGTACCGGCTGTCCGCGCTTCACTGGTGCTCCGTCCCCGACGCTCCTTCGTCGCCGACCGCTGCTCCGTCCCCGACTGCACTGCTGGTCCGTCTCCAACTGACTTCCAGACACACGACGACCCGGAAACTATCAGTCGCTCCAGAGATGGTAAGACAGCGCACTATCGATACGCGCTGCTGCTGCCACTTACGGGCAAGTAAGGCAGGAAGTTAGTGACGTCAGTAAACTGAATAATAAAACGAGGCGGCAGTACCGCAACAGAAGATGACAAACAATGAATGGCAGGAACACGAGCCGTGCACGGCTGGGGTAGGTCACGGCTGGACTCCGCAAAGGATACAATTTGACACATTTTGAAAAAATGTCGTAACAGGCCAGTATATACTTAAATGTCCCTCGTGCAATGGGACACGGACCACACACATCGCAAGTTATTAGCGTTAAAGGTTGGTGAGGTATTTGGGATGTAGCTCGATCCTTCTACAATAGTTTGTGCGTTTGGTCTTTTGACATATTTTGCATTTCTTCAGAATATTATTCGCTAGCCGTTCTAGGTTCGGATAATAGCAATATTGACCCAACTCAGCTTTGGATTTAGAAGGCCCAAAGTGTCCCCACGTCAGATGAGTATACCAAAGTAATGGTTCTATATAATCTTTTGGGACACAAACTTTCCAGCTATCATTCTTGTTTTGTTTCCTAAATAATACCTCAGATTGTGAAGTATATTGATATTTAGCATTAGTAGGATATGTTTAACTTTATCCCTAATAGCCTTCCAACGTTCTTGCAACTGTGGCACCTTTCGACATAGCTGAAACTTGTCCTTCACAGTAATTTAGTAATATATCCATTATTTTAAATTTTAAAAATAGCTCATCATTTTCTTCTTTAGTTCTCCCTTTTGGTAATCGAGATAAAGCATAATAAATTACGTTGTCTTTTCCCATTATGTACTGCAACGAAATGTTGTATTCTTGTAACAACAGGGCCCGTCGGGTTAACCTTGAATGAAACATTCAACTCGTCAAGATATAGGATAAAGCCTTATGATCACAGTATATCGTAATCCTCTTGCCATAAACAAAATATCTGAACTTGTTGAGTGCCCAGATTACAGCTAAAACCTCTAATTCCGTGGTACAGTATGCTCTCTCCCATTTAGACAGTGTTCTGCTTGCAAAGCCTATAATTTTAATGGTGTTCAGGTCATGCGGATCATTTATTTGAAACAATGTGCCGCTTAAGCCTGTTTCTGAGGCATCTGTTGCAATACAAAAGTCTTATTCAAGTTTCGGGTTGTGCAGGAGTTGTGCATTAGTCAAAGCATACCGGATTTTATCAAATGCTTGGCTGCATTCATGAGGTCCATTTCCAAATAACGATCTTTCGCAATAGTTGTAATAAGCAATCTTGGCTAATTATTTGGTCAGGCAGAATTCGACGGAAGAATGAAGCTAGGCCCAAAAAAGACTTTAATTATTTTTTACTCCGAGGATACGGACACTCTTTGATGGCATTCATCTTCTTGGAGTCGGGCATAATTCCGCCCGGCATAATCATGAGTCGGAGAAACTTTAGTTGATTCTTGGCGAATTTTGACTTCGTCAGATTCAGCATCACTCCATACTCTGAGAACTTTATGAATACTTTCTCTAACAAATCGAGATGCTCCTCCCATGTCGTAGTCGCGATCAAAAGGTCGGCTACATACACGGTAACTCTGTCAAGGAGATCTCGTCCTAGTACGGTATCTAATGCGGAAATAAACACTCCTCCGCTGAAGTGTAAGCCGAATGACATAACCGTGAATCGATTGCTTCTCCCAAGAAAGATAAAAATAGTGAACTTCCGTGATTCGGGTGATATGCTCGTCTGCCAATAGGAACTCCTCATATCCAGGGATGTTTAAAAGTGGGCACCATTAAACTTCTGAATAAGTTCTAAATTCTCTGGTCTCATTTGTACCGTGGCCTCATGACCGGTCTTACATCACCATTCGACTTTAAGACAGCCAAGAGAGGGCTCGAATATGAAGAATTAGAGGGCTCTATTATTCCCCACTATAACATGTTAGTGATTTCTTTTTTCACTGCCCCTCCTGTAGACCACGGAACAGAGTAGGAAGTGCGACAAAAAGCTTCCTGAGGATGTGTTTGAATACAAAACTCGAACTCCGTGATGATTCCTGGACGTTTACCAAATACTGCTGCATAATTAGTTAACAAGCAGAGTAAGTCTTCCCTCTGATCTGACATCAGATATTCGGATTGAGAGTCTTTGACTCGTACTGTGTATTGATCTACCTCTTCTTCAGAAGATTCGATAAACTCCATTGCTATATCGCACTTAACACCAATATAGCTAACCATTAGATTTATACCACTCCGGGACTACTTCGCCCTTCATCATAGGAATTGTTACCACCTCGCTTCCTGAGTCCAACGTACACATTCCTTCTTTTACCATGGACCTTGCCGTTGGCGGGGAGGCTTGCGTGCCTCAGCGATACAGATAGCCGTACCGTAGGTGCAACCACAACGGAGGGGTATCTGTTGAGAGGCCAGACAAACGTGTGGTTCCTGAAGAGGCGCAGCAGCCTTTTCAGTAGTTCCAGGGGCCACAGTCTGGATGATTGACTGACCTGGCCTTGTAACACTAATCAAAACGGCCTTGCTGTGCTGGTACTGCGAACGGCTGAAAGCAAGAGGAAACTATAACCGTAATTTTTCCCGAGGGCATGCAGCTTTACTGTATGGTTAAATGATGATGGCGTCCTCTTGGGTAAAATATTCCGGAGGTAAAATAGTCCCCCATTCAGATCTCCGGGCGGGGACTACTCAAAAGAACGTCGTTATCAGGAGAAAGAAAACTGGCGTTATACGGATCTGAGCGTGGAATGTCAGATCCCTTAATCGGGCAGGTAGGTTAGAAAATTTAAAAAGGGAAATGTATAGGTTAAAGTTGGATATAGTGGGAATTAGCGAAGTTCGGTGGAATCACGAACAACACTTTTGGTCAGGTGAATACAGGATTATAAATACAAAATCAAATAGGGGTAATGCAGGAGTAGGTTTAATAATGAATAAAAAAATAGGAGTGCGGGTAAGCTACTACAAACAGAATAGTGAACGCATTATTGTGGCCACGATAGACACGAAGCCAATGCCTACTACAGTAGTACAAGTTTATATGCCAGCTAGCTCTGCAGATGATGAAGAAATTGAAGAAATGTATGATGAGATAAAAGAAATTATTCAGATAGTGGAGACGAAAATTTAATAGTCATGGGTGCCTGTAATGAGATAGTAGGAAAAGGAAGAGAAGAGAACGTGGTAGGTGATTATGGATTGGGGCTAAGAAATGAAAGAGGAAGCCGCCTGGTAGAATTTTGCACAGAGCATAACTTAATCATAGCTAACAAGGTCAGAAAAGAAGGCTGTATACATGGAAGAAGCCTGGAGATACTAGAAGGTATCAGATAGATTATATAATGGTAAGACAGAGATTTAGGAACCAGGTTTTAAATTGTAAAACATTTCCAGGAGCTGGTGTGGACTCTGACCACAATCTATTGGTTATGAACTGTAGATTAAAACTGAAGAAACTGCAAAAAGGTGGGAATTTAAGGAAAAGGGACCTGGATAAACTGACTAAACCAGAGGTTGTACAGAGTTTCAGGGAGAGCATAAGGGAACAATTGACAAGAATGGGGGAAAGAAATACAGTAGAGGAAGAATGGGTAGCTTTGAGGGATGAAGTAGTGAAGGCAGCAGAGGATCAAGTAGGTAAAAAGAAAAGGGCTACTAGAAATCCTTGGGTAACAGAAGAAATATTGAATTTAATTGATGAAAGGAGAAAAAATAAAAATGCAGTGAATGAAGCAGGCAAAAATGAATACAAATGTCTCAAAAATGAGTTCGACAGGAAGCACAAAATGGCTGAGCAGGCATGGCTAGAGGACAAATGTAAGGATGTAGAGGCTTATCTCACTAGGGGTAAGATAGATACTGCCTACAGGAAAATTAAAGAGACCTTTGGAGAAAAGAGAACCACTTGTATGAATATCAAGAGCTCAGATGGAAACCCAGTTCTAAGCAATGAAGGGAAAGCAGAAAGGTGGAAGGAGTATATAGGGCGTCTGTACAAGGGCGAGGTACTTGAGGGCAATAGTATGGAAATGGAAGAGAATGTAGATGGAGGTGAAATGGGAGATGTGATACTGCGTGAAGAGTTTGACAGAGCACTGAAACACCTAAGTCGAAACAAGGCCCAGCAGTAGACAACATTCCATTAGAAGTACTGACGGCCTTGGGAGAGCCAGTCATGTTTAAACTCTACCATATCTTGAGCAAGATGTATGAGACAGGGGAAATACCCTCAGACTTCAAGAAGAATATAATAATTCCAATCCCAAAGAAAGCAGGTGTTGACAGATGTGAAAATTATCGAACTATCAGTTTAATAAGCCACTACAGCAAAATACTAACACGAATTCTTTATAGACGAATGGAAAAACTGGTAGAAGCCGACCTCGTGGAAGATGAGTTAAGATTCCGTAGAAATGTTGGAACACGTGAGGCAATACTGAACTTACGACTTATCTTAGAAGAAAGATTAAGGAAAGGCACAGCTACGTTTCTAGCATTTATAGACTTAGAGAAAGCTTTTGACAACGTTGACTCGAATACTTTCAAATTCTGAAGGAGACACGGGTAAAATACAGGGAGCGAAAGGCTGTTTACAATATGTACCGAAACCAGATGGCAGTTATAAGAGTCGAGGCACATGAACGGGAAGCAGTGGTTGGGAAGGGAGTGAGACAGGGTTGTAGCCTCTCCCCGATGTTATTCAATCTGTAGATTTAGCAAGCAATAAAGGAATCAAAGGAAAAATTCGGAGTAGTTATTAAAATCCATGGAGAAGAAATAGAAACTTTAAGGTTCGTCGATGACATTGTAATTCTGTCAGAGACAGCAAAGGACTTGGAACAGCACTTGAACGGAATGGTCACTGTCTTGAAAGGAGGATATAAGATGAACATCAACAAAAGCAAAACGAGGATAATGGAATGTAGTCGAGTTAACTCGGGTGATGCTGAGGGAATTGGATCAGGGAATGAGACACTTAAAGTAGTAAAGGAGTTTTGCTATTTTGGGAGCAAAGTAACATGATTGTCGAAGTAGAGAGGATATAAAATGTAGACTGGCAATGGCAAGGAAAGCGTGTCTGAAGAAGAGAAATTTGTTAACATCGAGTATAGATTTAAGTGTCAGGAAGTCGTTTCTGAAAGTATTTGTATCGAATGTGGTCATGTATGGAAGTGAAACTGGACGATACGTATTTAGGATAAGAAGAGAATAGAAGCTTTCGAAATGTGGTGCTACAGAAGAATGCTGAAGATTAGATGGGTAGATCACATAACTAATGTGGAGGTATTGAATAGAATTTGGAAGAAGAGGAGTTTGTGGCACAACTTGACTAGAAGATGGGATTGGTTGGTAGGACATGTTCTGAGGCATCAATGGATCACCAATTTAGTATTGGAGGGCAGCGTGGAGGGTAAAAATCGTAGAGGGAGACCATGAGATGAATGCACTAAGGAGATTCAGAAGGATGTAGGCTGCAGTACGTACTGGGAGATGAAGCAGCTTGCACAGGATAGAGTAGCGTGGAGAGCTGCATCAGACCAGTCTCAGGACTGAAGACCACAACAACAACAACAACAACTGCTCCAGATCGACACAAAAAATCAAGACCCCAAACACAAGGCACGGCCATTTTCGAAACGATCAGGAAGGTACTTTCTATAGAAGACCCCCGCATTGTAATGACTCGTGCCTTTGAGACTCTCTTCGCACCAAATGCACCGGATACAGTGCATCCAGTAACAGGAAACGCTAACACTCTCCATTCTCGGCTGATCTGTTTATAACAATCTTTCGTCATTACGCTAATGCCTGCGCCTGTGTCGATCAAGATTTCGATATCGATACCATTTATTACTGCCTGCACCACAGCTTGTAAAATTCGCCCACATTTATTGGAAATATTCGGCACTTCCTCACTCAACTCTTCCCTTAAGTCCAAATCATTATTATATCTCAATACATTTATTGAAAAATGATGCCTGCCCTCCTCTTCATCCCCGGTCATCCTAGGAAGGCTTTTGGAGACCGGTTTTAGTTTAACCTTTCGGTAGATATCTTCATCGGTGGTTCATGAACTTCAACTATACGAATGTCGTGTTCAGAGTTCGGTATTGGTCCCCCGCAATTCCGGTGGTCTGTCATTCATTGGTATCGGTCCTTGCGGTTGTGATGCTGGTGCGGCTCCTTGCGAATGATCTGCCCACGGTTGCATACCGTCAGGACCTTCTTCCGGATATATATCACGTCTGCGGTGCCGACTAGGCTTTCCCGCATTGATATAATTTACGTGATTACCATTATTCCCATAGGTTTTCTTAGTATAATGAGCATCACGTTTATATTGATCTCTTTCATTGTTAGTTTTATGATAGCCAGAAGACGTCGTTTGCTTTGTTTCTGGTAGTGTAGGCTTAGCATTCCTATCTCTGTTGTCGTCATTACAACCACCACCGCGATTATTAATACCCGCATCATTACGCTGCGTAGCAGACCACTGATTGTTACTCAGAACTTTGGCATCTTCCTAAATCATATCAATAGAATCAACTACAGACAAAAATTGTTCCACATTACTATCAGGAACATTTATCAGTTTTTAGCGAATATGAATTGGCAACCTTCCATTTAGAATGCGTATTACTTCCCGATGTGAGATGGGCTCGCTCCAGTATCTCGTTCTGTTACTGTATTTTTCGAAATACTGTCGCAGTGAGCTACGCTTACTCTTATAATATTCCGATTGGTACACTTCCTAACGCAACTGTTCCTTTTTGCTGTTGGACCAGTATTTTGACAGGAAAAGCTGCTCAAATTCTGCTCAAGTATTACAGTTCTCGCCTGCTTCTGCAGTCGACAGTGCTGTTTCACCTGTGATTTGGATACGATGAACGTAAGCTTATCTTGTTCCCACCAACTATGTGGAAAAATACTCTTGAAGTTATTTATGAAAATTTTTGGATGGATGTTGTCCTTTTCTGACGAAAAGGTCGGAAACTGCCTGCTTTTAAATATGCTGGTTTCCGCTTTTAGAGACGACAGATACCTCTCTGAACAAGCAGTCTGCACGCTAAACAACACAGCGACATCAAGAAATAAGGGGGGGGGGGGGGGGGGGGAAGAATCTGGACTCGATAGACCATGACTGTTGGACTGGAAAGTGTTGTAGTCAAGCAGCTCTGTAGCAGTAAGCGCCGGGATGGCCAGCAACCCGTGCAGCACATGAGATACGCAGGCAGCATACGCCTCAAGGTTCAAATGGCTCTGAGCACTACGGGACTTAACATCTGCGGTCATGAGTCCCTTAGAACTTAGGTCTTAGAACTAATTAAACCTAACTAACCTAAGGGCATCACACACATCCATGCCCGAGGCAGGATTCGAACCTGCGACCGTAGCGGTCGCGCGGTTCCAGACTGAAGCACCTAGAACCGCTCGACGGCAACGGCCGGCCTCGCCTCAAGGGAGAGCGCTGAATATTGTGGTTGTAGGGAGGCAAAAACAGGTGAGGACAAGGGGACGCTCCACATTGACGGTCTAAGCAGTTATTACTGTGCTTCAGACCTCAGACGCAGCACAGCACCATCGGGCGTCAAAGCATGCAGTCACCTGGTTGGATTCCCATTTCGATAAATTGTGCGTAGCAAATTATTTCATAACTGCTCAGTGTCGTAATGAGCCGAACACATACACTACTTGACTACTTGACGAGTCAGTATAAAGAAAACTATCCCGAAGGTTAATAAGGAAAACTATTCAGAAGTTAATAAAGAAAACTATCCCAAAGAATAAGCTAAGACTTCACCTACGTTACTGGACAGACTACAAACGTACGCTGCTATTGAGTTTATAGTTGCCCTTGCTGCAATATGGAAAGAAGGACTCCTCTACAAATTCGCAAGTCTTAGTTGTTGTTGTGGTCTACGGGCCGAAGATTGATTTGATGCAGCTCTCCATGCTACTCTATTCTGTGCATGCCTCTTCATCTCCAAATAACTACTGCAACCTTCATCCTACTGACTCTACTTACTGCATAGATCCCTTGGTCTCCCTAAATAATTTTCAGCCCCCGCCCCCCATTCCCTTTCCCCCACTTCCATTCAACACTAAATTGGTGATTTCTTGATGTCTGAGAAGTGTCCTAGCAACCGATCCCTTCTTCTATTCAGGTTGCACCACGAATTTTTTTTCTCCCCAATTATGGGCAGTACCTCAGTATTGGAACAAGGCCAGTTCTATTCCATTGACAGTACCATTCCAAAGTACCGTTATCGATGGCGTCAGAGACACATCCCCCCGCCTACATATACGCGTTAGGCATGAAATGTTTTCATAACACCGCCACCATTCCAAAGCACAGTTATTCAACAACAACAAGGTCGCACCCAGTGTATCCACCACGTGGTGCGTGTCAAGTTCCTATTGCCGTGGCGCGGTGCGAGAGAGAGAGAGAGAGATAGCGTCATCTCTCTGTCACACCCCCGCGCCTACATACACGCGCTAGGCAGGACCTATATAAATCAGTGCACGGTCCACCTCACTCTCACACTGCTCGTATACTTCGTTCGTCCAGTACTTGTCACGTGTTCGTAATTAAACGTGCAAAAATGAAGCGTTCACGATCCGCCAGTGGCAACAGCAGCAGCAAACGTGCTTATGTGGACGAAGTTCCCTCGTGGTTCTCGTCTGCTGTCCCGCTCGTCGTCAGCTGGCCAGTCACCGCCACAAAGTGTAACTGCACTCACTAAGGATACGATATTTTATACATGATTACTTATTGCCTAAGCCACTTCCTCTTACGTCATCACGTACAATACATTACAATTATTTTACAGAAATACATTTCTTAAACAAATTTTTCAAAACAAAATTATAAAAACAATCATGATGGTCTTTTCCTGTGGATAAAATAAACGTTTATTAATTTAGTCATCCCATCACCACATGGTCTCTAACTACTAATTTCTCTAATTCCACTTTCTACAGTTGACGTCAACATGCTACTACTACATGCCGTGGCCTTTTATAGTAAACTCCTTTCCCTGGCGTCGCTCAGTTGCTGCTATTATCTGTGAACAATTAAAAACATTTGTTGCACATTATTGTAGGTTACTGTAACTCCGAATTTCTCCGATACCCCTTTGATGTTGTGCTTGTTTGACTGGTTATGGCATTGGTCTTCCGCTCCTAGCCTGCTTCTGTCTGTAACGGTAGACTCAATTCAACGTCATGCTTATCTGTTGAACAAAACAAGAGTTAGTTTTGCACGTTGCAGCAAGTAAAAATCAGTGCTAGTGGCCAAGGTTCATGGCTGGACTTGAGAGCATCTATCTTTTGTGGTGACCATTATCTTCCTTTAAACTGACTGGCGTGTTGTTTTAGCGTCTCTGCTTAACTCAAATACTCGTAGTTAAGCCCAGACTCGACTAGCGTCGCTAATACGTCTCTACAACACTCCTACGGCCCAAATCATCAATAAGCTCTGTCGGTCACGCTATTCCGTGCGACCAGTCACCTGATTTACGTCTTTCTATGACCGCTCAAAACTCGCCTTTTCACACAACATCCTCATCGCTCTCATTACGAATTATCCATGTTTGGTGCGTCCCTATCACCTAATTTCGATTGACTGGCCACCGGATAATCGTTTTGATCACCGTACTCACACCAGCAACACAATTGAGATAACAGGTGCGTCTCGAACACTACTGCGTCGGAGAGACCACCTCATAATTATCATCCGAAACACCCACAATCGCCATACGCTAATAACGCAACGGGTGGGTCCTGAACACTACCGCGTCGGACATCACACCCTGCACTCGTCTCAAGAAACGCAACACATTCGGTGGGACGCAATATCCACATACCACATCACAACACGCTCAACACACCCCAAATCCATCCACCACAGATCCAGATTTTGTCCTGAAAGTTCTCCTGTCCAATAGCCTTGCCATAAAATTTTGTATAGGAAGTTATCTACATAAGATAACCCCTTCTATAATCAATCTAATACTTCTAAATATTGTTTGTGTCATAGCTGAAGCAAATTTTCTATACTAAGCGATCCAGTGGTCCCCATACAACAAAATTTAACATCAAACACATAGTATACACAGAATCCATACCAAAATAAGACAAGCACATGAAAAATAGCAAAATAAATACACACAACATGAAACAAATAATCACAAAACACAAATAAAACACTGCCTATACTAATACAAATAAACATCGCCAACAAATCACAAAAATCTAATCTAATTATACACTACTTTGTTCCCGGGCGCGTTCTTCCGCTGCCGAGTGTGCCGCCCTAGTCGTTCTTGTCTGTTTTGCGCAGTTTGCGTACGGCCAGGGGTCGCCGGACGTATTTCGATTATTTGTGCAGGTTCTGGTTGCGGTCTTCGCTCGCTCTCCAGTTCTGCACTGGTTGATCCCTTCCATTTTGATTGGCTGGGTTCCAGTTATTATTACCCTGGTTCCACCTACGTCCCTGTGGCGGAAAATTTTGTCGTCTATTATCGCGCCACTGTGGGTTGTTTCCCCTATTGTTACCGTTACCGGCATAGTTATTCCTCATCTGGTTTCTGTTTCTCTCTATATTCGCGTCTTGGCCTTCCTCATGCGGTTCCCTTTGCTTCTTCTTCTCACGCACCTGCTGCTCGTTATAGGCAAACTCCAGTTCCCTAAAAATGCCCTTAAATGCTTCTACGTCATTTCCGCATCTGCCAGCTAGCGTCTGCTGATATGTAAGTGGCAACTTCATGTAGCATACGCGTATAATCTCCCCAGGGCTGCACGGTTCGTCCAGATACTGATTCTTTTTCAGCATGTTCTCAAAAAATTTCACAACACTTCGGAAACTTGAGCTCTCGAAGTCGCGTGTCATAAGGATTTCCTGTTTAATTCTGTTTTGGGTCTCCTTTGACCAATATCTGTTCATAAATGCGTCGCGGAACTCTTGGTGTGTTCTGCAACCTTTAGCAACACTACGCATACTTTCCGCTGATGCACCTTCCAAGTCCGCACACACAAAGTCAAGTTTGTACATTAACGGACACTGTAGTGGTAACGTTAGATCAAACTGTCCAATGAACGTTTTTGGATGTAACGTATTATTATCATCCTTATAGTGCTGGAACTTGCGTACCGACAGAAAGTGTTTATAATCAAACTGCCTAGTTTCATCTTTCTGCGGTGGCGTTTCGATGTTTTCATAAACCACCTCCGTGTGCGCCTCCTGGATATCCTGTGGCTCTTGCAAGTGCGAAGTGGATCGCCTAAACGGGTAGCAATTGCTTGCGCCAGTTGTTCTGCTACTGAACTCCGCCTCCGGCAAATCACTTGTTACACGCGGTACCCCGTACGTGTGACTCGCGGTTCATAGCTGCCCTGACGTTCTAACGGTCTGGTTTCCAGCATGCGTGCTTCATTATCACGTCGGTTCACAACTCCTGTGACAGATACTGTGTCCCGTTGCCGTACTTCCGAGGTTACCTCTTCCGTGGGTACCGTCTGAATATCGGCTCCAGTTTGTCCTGTATTTGTAGAAGTTCTGTCGACTGACAGTGCCTCTACCCTGCTCTCGATTTGTCGTTTAAATTCGGCAAATTCAGCCATAAGTGGTAGCTCTCCGGCTTCCTGCTTCCTGCTCGACACGGTTTCTTCAATCTTTTTCAATCGTGTCTGCAGCTTATATATAAGAGTTTTGCCGACCTTGGTCGTGTTCTCTTTGACCGTTTCTCTCGCTATTCTCCTGGCTCTCCGCGCAATTAATTTCGCCTCATTGGCGGTTCTTTTCGCTTCGGCTATGTCTCGGTCTAACTTCTCGCGCAACGCTTTTACTTCTTCCTTCACGCTGCATGTTTCACGCTTTATGACGGCAAGCTGCGCCCGGGTTTCCTTTCTACACTCCTGTATGCTGCTCTGTGTTTCTTCGCTGATTCTTTCAAGACTAGCTTGCCTCTCCTTTCTACACGATTCAATTCTTTCCTGCATCACTTTCGTACTAGCGTCTATCTTCTGCATCATACGCTCCAAGAATCCAGCGATACCTGAACCGTCTACCGCCAAGTCTCCCCTTTCCGCATGATAACTACTGTCATGACTTGCAGGTGATCCCCTGCTCATTCTTTCGTCTCCTGTCGAGTAAGGTCCAAACCCTGCTCGGTACGACAGTGTCGGACTATTCCGTTCCGATCCTCCTGTACGTAACCCATTCATGCGTCTCGTGGGCGACGTTTGCCCCCGCGGTGACACACTGCCGAACTCACGCGTGAGTATCACCAGTTCAATGGGCCTGATTGCACGTCTTGGACTCGCCAATGGCCCACCAATCCCTGCATCATGCTCCATGTTGTCCGGTGACTTTGATGTTAGGGAGATTATTGTTAAATAAATGTGTTCAATGCTACCCTTGTTTGTTTAGTAGTGATCAGTTCCCTGAACACGATTTAATTATTAAATATTAATCAAAATTTGTAAAGGGACAGTTTTAATTAACAGGTTGGGTCTCATAACAGGCTTTCAGCCAGAGCCAGTGACCCGATCCAGTAGGCAAAGTGAACAAGCAAAAGCATTCTTGTTAAAACCCCCGACATTTGGCTGACCTGTCTAGGGTCCCTAATCAGCATTTTATTGAAAGAAAACCCCTCCACGTGGCTGACCCTGCCTAGGATGTGTAGACAGCTGTAATCTTCTGATCAGTAATCACGGCGGCAGTCATTTGTGCGCGGTAAATTCTTTACACTTGTGTTTGTGTATTTATGCTGTGTATTTGTTTCATTGTTTCTATGTATTGCTGGCGCGTCGTTAATTTGTTGTTGTTGGGATTACTGTGTAAGTAGGCTGTTTAGGTTTTTTTATTGGTAATGCCACGTAGCGCTCTGTATGAAAATCTCTGGCTGTGCTGTGTGCAGTCTGTGGCTGGTTTGCATTGTTGTTTGCTATTGTAGTGTTGGGCAGTCCAAGAGGTGCAATCAGGCCCATTGAACTGGTGATACTCACGCGCGAGTTCGGCAGTGTGTCACCGCGGGGGCAAACGTCGCCCACGAGAAGCATGAATGGGTTACGTACAGGAGGATCGGAACGGAATAGTCCGACACTGTCGTACCGAGCAGGGTTTGGACCTTACTCGACAGGAGACGAAAGAATGAGCAGGGGATCACCTGCAAGTCATGACAGTAGTTATCATGCGGAAAGGGGAGACTTGGCGGTAGACGGTTCAGGTATCGCTGGATTCTTGGAGCGTATGATGCAGAAGATAGACGCTAGTACGAAAGTGATGCAGGAAAGAATTGAATCGTGTAGAAAGGAGAGGCAAGCTAGTCTTGAAAGAATCAGCGAAGAAACACAGAGCAGCATACAGGAGTGTAGAAAGGAAACCCGGGCGCAGCTTGCCATCATAAAGCGTGAAACATGCGGCGTGAAGGAAGAAGTAAAAGCGTTGCGCGAGAAGTTAGACCGAGACATAGCCGAAGCGAAAAGAACCGCCAATGAGGCGAAATTAATTGCGCGGAGAGCCAGGAGAATAGCGAGAGAAACGGTCAAAGAGAACACGACCAAGGTCGGCAAAACTCTTATATATAAGCTGCAGACACGATTGAAAAAGATTGAAGAAACCGTGTCGAGCAGGAAGCAGGAAGCCGGAGAGCTACCACTTATGGCTGAATTTGCCGAATTTAAACGACAAATCGAGAGTAGGGTAGAGGCACTGTCAGTCGACAGAACTTCTACAAATACAGGACAAACTGGAGCCGATATTCAGACGGTACCCACGGAAGAGGTAACCTCGGAAGTACGGCAACGGGACACAGTATCTGTCACAGGAGTTGTGAACCGACGTGATAATGAAGCACGCATGCTGGAAACCAGACCGTTAGAACGTCAGGGCAGCTATGAACCGCGAGTCACACGTACGGGGTACCGCGTGTAACAAGTGATTTGCCGGAGGCGGAGTTCAGTAGCAGAACAACTGGCGCAAGCAATTGCTACCCGTTTAGGCGATCCACTTCGCACTTGCAAGAGCCACAGGATATCCAGGAGGCGCACACGGAGGTGGTTTATGAAAACATCGAAACGCCACCGCAGAAAGATGAAACTAGGCAGTTTGATTATAAACACTTTCTGTCGGTACGCAAGTTCCAGCACTATAAGGATGATAATAATACGTTACATCCAAAAACGTTCATTGGACAGTTTGATCTAACGTTACCACTACAGTGTCCGTTAATGTACAAACTTGACTTTGTGTGTGCGGACTTGGAAGGTGCATCAGCGGAAAGTATGCGTAGTGTTGCTAAAGGTTGCAGAACATACCAAGAGTTCCGCGACGCATTTATCAACAGATATTGGTCAAAGGAGACCCAAAACAGAATTAAACAGGAAATCCTTATGACACGCGACTTCGAGAGCTCAAGTTTCCGAAGTGTTGTGAAATTTTTTGAGAACATGCTGAAAAAGAATCAGTATCTGGACGAACCGTGCAGCCCTGGGGAGATTATACGCGTATGCTACATGAAGTTGCCACTTACATATCAGCAGACGCTAGCTGGCAGATGCGGAAATGACGTAGAAGCATTTAAGGGCATTTTTAGGGAACTGGAGTTTGCCTATAACGAGCAGCAGGTGCGTGAGAAGAAGAAGCAAAGGGAACCGCATGAGGAAGGCCAAGACGCGAATATAGAGAGAAACAGAAACCAGATGAGGAATAACTATGCCGGTAACGGTAACAATAGGGGAAACAACCCACAGTGGCGCGATAATAGACGACAAAATTTTCCGCCACAGGGACGTAGGTGGAACCAGGGTAATAATAACTGGAACCCAGCCAATCAAAATGGAAGGGATCAACCAGTGCAGAACTGGAGAGCGAGCGAAGACCGCAACCAGAACCTGCACAAATAATCGAAATACGTCCGGCGACCCCTGGCCGTACGCAAACTGCGCAAAACAGACAAGAATGACTAGGGCGGCACACTTGGCAGCGGAAGAACGCGCCCGGGAACAAAGTAGTGTATAATTAGATTAGATTTTTGTGATTTGTTGGCGATGTTTATTTGTATTAGTATAGGCAGTGTTTTATTTGTGTTTTGTGATTATTTGTTTCATGTTGTGTGTATTTATTTTACTATTTTTCATGTGCTTGTCTTATTTTGGTATGGATTCTGTGTATACTATGTGTTTGATGTTAAATTTTGTTGTATGGGGACCACTGGATCGCTTAGTATAGAAAATTTGCTTCAGCTATGACACAAACAATATTTAGAAGTATTAGATTAATTATAGAAGGGGTTATCTTATGTAGATAACTTCCTATACAAAATTTTATGGCAAGGCTATTGGACAGGAGAACTTTCAGGACAAAATCTGGATCTGTGGTGGATGGATTTGGGGTGTGTTGAGCGTGTTGTGATGTGGTAGGTGGATATTGCGTCCCACCGAATGTGTTGCGTTTCTTGAGACGAGTGCAGGGTGTGATGTCCGACGCGGTAGTGTTCAGGACCCACCCGTTGCGTTATTAGCGTATGGCGATTGTGGGTGTTTCGGATGATAATTATGAGGTGGTCTCTCCGACGCAGTAGTGTTCGAGACGCACCTGTTATCTCAATTGTGTTGCTGGTGTGAGTACGGTGATCAAAACGATTATCCGGTGGCCAGTCAATCGAAATTAGGTGATAGGGACGCACCAAACATGGATAATTCGTAATGGGAGCGATGAGGATGTTGTGTGAAAAGGCGAGTTTTGAGCGGTCATAGAAAGACGTAAATCAGGTGACTGGTCGCACGGAATAGCGTGACCGACAGAGCTTATTGATGATTTGGGCCGTAGGAGTGTTGTAGAGACGTATTAGCGACGCTAGTCGAGTCTGGGCTTAACTACGAGTATTTGAGTTAAGCAGAGACGCTAAAACAACACGCCAGTCAGTTTAAAGGAAGATAATGGTCACCACAAAAGATAGATGCTCTCAAGTCCAGCCATGAACCTTGGCCACTAGCACTGATTTTTACTTGCTGCAACGTGCAAAACTAACTCTTGTTTTGTTCAACAGATAAGCATGACGTTGAATTGAGTCTACCGTTACAGACAGAAGCAGGCTAGGAGCGGAAGACCAATGCCATAACTAGTCAAACAAGCACAACATCAAAGGGGTATCGGAGAAATTCGGAGTTACAGTAACCTACAATAATGTGCAACAAATGTTTTTAATTGTTCACAGATAATAGCAGCAACTGAGCGACGCCAGGGAAAGGAGTTTACTATAAAAGGCCACGGCATGTAGTAGTAGCATGTTGACGTCAACTGTAGAAAGTGGAATTAGAGAAATTAGTAGTTAGAGACCATGTGGTGATGGGATGACTAAATTAATAAACGTTTATTTTATCCACAGGAAAAGACCATCATGATTGTTTTTATAATTTTGTTTTGAAAAATTTGTTTAAGAAATGTATTTCTGTAAAATAATTGTAATGTATTGTACGTGATGACGTAAGAGGAAGTGGCTTAGGCAATAAGTAATCATGTATAAAATATCGTATCCTTAGTGAGTGCAGTTACACTTTGTGGCGGTGACTGGCCAGCTGACGACGAGCGGGACAGCAGACGAGAACCACGAGGGAACTTCGTCCACATAAGCACGTTTGCTGCTGCTGCCACTGGCGGATCGTGAACGCTTCATTTTTACACGTTTAATTACGAAGACGTGACAAGTACTGGACGAACGAAGTATACGAGCAGTGTGAGAGTGAGGTGGACCGTGCACTGATTTATATAGGTCCTGCCTAGCGCGTGTATGTAGGCGCGGGGGTGTGACAGAGAGATGACGCTATCTTTCTCTCTCTCTCTCTCGCACCGCGCCACGGCAATAGGAACTTGACACGCACCACGTGGTGGATACACTGGGTGCGACCTTGTTGTTGTTGAATAACTGTGCTTTGGAATGGTGGCGGTGTTATGAAAACATTTCATGCCTAACGCGTGTATGTAGGCAGGGGGATGTGTCTCTGACGCCATCGATAACGGTACTTTGGAATGGTACCGTCAATGGAATAGAACCGGCCTTATTCCAATACTTACCTCCTCTTTAGTTATGTGATCTACCCGCCTAATCTTCAGCCTTCTTCTGTAGCAACACATTTCAAAAGCTTCTATTCACTTTTTGTCAAAACTATTCATAGTCCATGTTTCGCTTCCACACATGGTTATACTCCAGACAAATACTTTCAGAAAAGACTTCCTCACACTTAAATGTACATTCGATGTTAACAAATTTTTCTTCTCCATAAACTCTTTTCTTGTCATTACCAGTCTACAGTTTATATCCTCTCTAATTCGGGCATCATTAGCTATTTTACTGTCCAAATAGCAAAATTCATGTACTATTTTAAGTGTCCCGTTTGCTAATCTAATTCCTTCAGCATCACCTGATTTAAGTCCACTACATTCCATTATCCTTGTTTTACTTTTTTTGACGTCTATCTTCTACCCAACGTTCAAGACAACGCCTATTCTATTTAGCTGCTCTTCCTAATCCTTTGCTGTCTCTGACAGAATTACAGTGTCATCGACAGACACAGTGTCATCGACAAAACTCAAAGTTTTTATTTCTTCTTCCTGGACTTCAGCTCCCACTCCAAATTTTTGTTTTGTTTCCTTTGATGCATGCTCAATGTACAGACTGAATAACCTTTTCAACCACTGTACCCTTTCATGCCCCTCGACTCTTATATCTGCTGTCGGGTTTTGTAATAGCCTTTCACTCACTATATGTTACCCCTGCTATCCGCAGAATTTCGTATTCCAATCAACATTGTCAAAAGTTTCCTCTAGTCTACAAATGCTCTTAATGTAGGTTAGCCTTTCCTTAACCTATCTTCTAAAATAAGTCGTAGGGTCAGTATTGCCTCGCACGTTGCTAAATTTCCCGAGAATCCAAAGTGATGTTCCCGATATCGGCTTTTACCTTTTTTTCTATTCTTCTGTAAAGAATTCGTGTTTGTATTTTGGAACCATGAGTTATTAAACCGGTAGTTCGATTCTATTCATAACTACCAACGCCTGCTTTCTTTTGAATTGGAATAAAAATACATCTTGAAGTCTGAGGGTATTTTGCCTGTTCATGCGTCTTGCGCATAAGGTGGAAGATTTTTATCGTGGCTGGCTCTCCCGAATACTTCTGATGGAATGTCGTCTACTCCCCGGCCTTGTTTCGACTTAGGTCTTTCAATGGTCTGTCAAATTCTCCTGGCAGTATCATATCTCTCACGTAGCCTGACAGCGGTGTATGCTGCTAAAAGTGCCCCAAAGCATAAGGGACTAATCAAAGCAAACCGCGTGCCACCGATGCCCAACGCATCAGGCGGAGTTACCCCACTCGTCGTTCCTGCCCTTGTAGGTCTCTCAGCGATGGGTTGACTGGCTGGTGGTGGTGGTGCGGCTACTGCAAAAACAGTCAACAACACCCACAACTCTGAGGAGCAGCTAGAGGGAGCGAGAAAATATAATCACAGGACTATACCTGAAACCATACAAGAAAGGAGTGGGTCTCTTCGTAAATAAACAAAGCCCACTAACCATCCTACCAGGTAGACCACCTACAAATACAGATCTGCTCAAGTTTGTCAGGGGAAAATTCAGCATTCCAACGTTCCGAGGTGTGTTTATGAGGAATACACTACCAAAGGCTGTGTGGAAATCTAGAGAATGTGAAATTGTGAATTTAGATGTTGCTGGGGAACTCGGCACCCACTGGGTAGAGGTATGTTAAGGAAAATACAAATAATATCCACTATTTCGATTCATTTGGAGACCTGCAACCTCGAGAAGAATTACAGCGATAATTCGCTGGCAGAAGACGTGTTAGTAATTACCTGTGTGAACATCTGTGCATCATGTTCCTCCTAACGTTTACAAAGAAACATGTGTACAAAGAGGTGCATTAAGCATCCATTATTCAATTGACGTTAAGTTTCAAAGTCGTATATAGTGCGACTTTAAACGAAAAATCTTTGATATTATTCTCGAATTACTTCCCATCGACTGATTTAACCAATGGAGAGTGGAGTATTGTGCTGATTGGACTGGAGACATACAACAGCATTCTAAATATCACAGAGGCTAAGAATAAGTTTCATCTGGAAAATAGCAGCAGAAAAGAAATTGTGGAAACAGAACATTTTGCAAACGACACTGACGATTTTAATGATGTTTTAAAACATTCTCAAAAGGGATAGTGCTACGTGCAAACTTCAATACACTTAAATCTGAAATAAAGACGTAGAATGCAATGTCTGACTTTAACAGAAAGTACAGAAGGACAACTACTGCGTTTCATAAAAGGACAGTTTTTGAAATACGATCCTAACAAATTTTACCAAACAGATCGGGGAATGGATATACTTCCTGTCAGCACAATCCGTGTTGAATGTAACATTTCAACCAACTCCTATCTCAACACCAGGTTGCTTCATACAACTTTCTGATTCTTGCCATCAGTTGGAAATGGTTCTAAGAACGTTGAGAGCCCTACCAACGCTATGTACTTTCCAGGAACATTTCAGACATTGGACTATTTGGAGCTGCGTATTATGGATGAGGATAATGAACTTGTTGACTTTCATGGTGAGAAATCGTTGTGTGACCTCGTCTAACGTGGGATCAGCAGTGACCTCCAACGGGTAGAGACTTGTCTCGAAATGACAAAATGACAATATGTAATCTCAAACAGCTACAGCTAATTACAAATAAAAAATGAGAATCGCTACGTAAACCCATAGCAACAAGAATACTGACATGCAAACCAAAAACTGTACCAACTTATGCACCAACCTAATAATATGAGGGAATGTCTTGCCAAAAACACCTACTTGAAATTTAAAGGAAGCTCATACCATTTGAGTGTAAGTTTTATAGAACTCCGTAAGTCGATTTTTCTCAAGTACAGCATTTTTGAGTTGTGTCACTGATCTTGCCAGAGTGCGATGTGTTGTGGAAGCCCTGTGACGTTTGTGAGGCGTTCGACAAACTCGGCACGGGGCGCGTGACGCTGGCGGGCGACACGAGTGGTGGTTGGGCCACACGTGGCGCAGCACACGTGCCGTGCCGTCCACTACTTATTTGCGCAGCTGGGGTGAAGCTCCGTAATGGAGGTCGAGTCACCAAACGAATGCATTTCAAATATTGTTATTGTCCCGTAGGTTGTTTAATAGCAGAGCTTCGGGTCAATACCTAATCCGTTAACTAGTAAAACTTGTTCCAATAGAAGGGAGTAAAGATTGACTGTGTGCGGTATATTATTGCTCTGTTTCTACTGAGCGGCTTGTTCTTTTAAAACTTAGTGTTTTTATTCCAAGTACTGCAGTCTACTTGAGGTGCTGTTTAAAGTGGTGAACCTTATTTAACGTTGCTCGAGCTTTCTTATTGTATAACTGTTACGGGTTAAAGCTCGATGGGCCTTTGCCGTACTTATTCTAAAGGTTCTGCACAGCTACTGACTTCTTAATTGCTTAAAGGCCGTATACCCGTGGACCTGTTGGAGGGTCGGTTCAAATGGCTCTGAGCAGTACGGGACTTAACTTCTGAGGTCACGAGTCCCCTAGAACTTAGAACTACTTAAACCTAACTAACCTAAGGACATCACACACATCCATGCCCGAGGCAGGATTCGAACTTGCGACAGTAGCGGTCGCGCGGTTCCGGACTGTAACGCCTAGAACCGCTCAGCCAGCCGGGCCCGCGTTGGAGGGTTGTCTTAAACGTTCAGTGGGAAATTTTAACATTGTATGTTTTATGTATGTCAACATGAGTGTTTAATAAAAAGGCTCAGTTGCTTATTGCTCAAGGATTCCTGTATCCAACCCGGCCTGCCCCGTGGATAACCGATGCGTGCTCTTACCTTATGCTGTCCCATTTCAGAGAGTGTTTAGCGCTAATAATAACAATGCGAATGTTATGTTGGCACACCGGGACGTTCGGACTCTGCCGGACATAATAACTTCGGCTTGTGCCGAACAACAATGATTGCACAAGAACATGAATATTTTACACTTTTTTTCTGCAAGAGGTGAAAATGGAGTAGATAGAACATAATGGATGAAAATAACATGAAGGTAACCGCAGAAGACGTCAGAATTTTTGAAATGACACTCAGGGAAGTGCGTGAGATACGTTCGGTTCCAAGCAGCACATTAGGTGATAGGCTTAAAGCTTTACGCCAAAGTGAGGGCGAAATAGTTTTAGGAAACAATAATTTTCTTGCACGAACATTGAGTGATGGACAGGAAACAGTATTACATCATATCAACGTAATGATTTGTCGTCTGTCTTGCTCGATCGAGCAAGATTCACGGCAAGATTGAAGTAAATCCCGCAGCTACACTTTTCAAACTTTCGCTCAGTTTTTTGCCCAGTATTTCGCTCAGCCGGTCGAAAATCGTCATACGGGACGAACTGTTAGTGCGGACAGTTGGAGTATGTACTCTGAAACTGAAGAAGGAAACAAGATCTACACGTTGTTCGCGACGGTCTCGGGATTTTCTGCCGTGTGAATCTTCTTCGAGGAGTGCAGCACGAGGCAGAAGGTTGGCGCGGCTACTTGCGTGTGTACACAGAGGGGCGCTGCGAGCAGAGAAAATTTGTAGGTAGACGAGGGTCTGCATCATTTTAGGTGTCAATCTGGAAATTTTCAAAGTATTTAGAAATTCCTGGTAGCCTTGACGAATTCTCCGTATGATTGCTGCTTGAACTAGTAATAGACTGAAGTGGATCACAAGGTGTGCTGCCGGGAAGATTATCTTGCTAATAAGGAAAACACCGTTGCATTACACACGGTGCTCCGGAAGAACCAGCATTGTCGACAAGTGTACAGTCTTCTGTTAATACTTACGGTTCAGCTTTAAAAAAATAGTTCATTAAGGAGCTTTCGCGTAAGCATAATTTGTACGCTATATATTTCACGCGGGTACTAAACTCTTCGTTAGAACGAATGGCTTTCTAGGTTTGCCCGTGATCTCCTACGACACTCAAGAAGGAAGGTAAATGTAAGTACCATGGAAAAGGTTTTTCCCGTTCCTCCTACAGGTCCCGTGGGCGCCTTCATTTTCAGTCTCTCTTTGCGGTAAACTGTGCGAAATCAGTTGATTTTTTTTGGTGACCTAGTCTCTTGTTGCTTTCCGATCCACTTCTTTGTACTTACTAACTAAAGCGGTGTATGACTCGTGTAATCCTTAGATTTTTACTTGCCAGAGACAAGGAAAACTTTGATGCAGGTGTATGATCTCCGTGAAAAACTCGTGTGTTCGGTGTCATAATTCTCCCATTGTGTTTCGCCACTACACACACTAAACTAACAGCTGGGAACCGCAGCGTCACTGAGAAGAGACTGGCAGCGGAGAGCTAAGTTAGAGGGATAAGACTGACGTGCGTCTAGATGCACAGATTTGTCGGAAATCTTGCACGTACACGATGCTCCAACCCGTCAGACTTTCGCGACTTTGTCAAACTTGATTCAGTTCGTGTAAACTTCCATCCACACATAACCGTTCGAGAAAGCTGGCATGATGACGCAAGACTGAGGACGGACTGTAGACCAGGTTTCGCACACAGCCAGTTGATGCCTAGGCCTAAAGATAAGTTCTCGAATTTAGTGTAAAAGCGTGCAGAGAAACTGAAAAGAATGCATCGGTTCAGTAAGACAAAAGTGAAAAATCGGTAAAGACTTGTACTATGAGTTTGTGAAAAAAAATGAATACTTAATGCTGAGTGCAGCTGAATCCAGGAATTTGGAGCGAGTAGGATGTTTCAGCGGAGAACAAGTTGACAGGTTCGTAGATAAACTAGATGAGCTGGTAGACAACATCATGTTTATAGCCTTTGCGAGCCAGCTAATATTTTTGTACACCAAACATGACTTTCTAGTACATTATAATTCCATGTTCGATACAATCTTCCAAAAATTTGTACCACTTAAATGGAAAGGGTGGAAGAATATTAATAAATTCACGAACGTTTGTTGTGATGTCATATAGTTTTGTACTTCTATTAAGTAACGTAATACAATGTTGTTTTGTGTGACGAATGTTCTAGTACAGCCTTAATAAAAGAGTATGCCGCGCGGGATTAGGCGAGCGGTCTAGGGCGCTGCAGTCATGGACTGTGCGGCTGGTTCCAGCGGAGGTTCGAGTCCTCCCTCGGGCATGGGTGTGTGTGTTTGTCCTTAGGATAATTTAGGTTCAGTAGTGTGTAAGCTTAGGGACTGATGACCTTAGCAGTTAAGTCCCATAAGATTTCACACATTTAATGAAAGAGTATAATAAACGGTTAAGTCCAGCAACTCGTGCCGCTCGAATAACAACTAGTTTATGTCGTATGTCGTCCCTTACAAAGAGAATATCGATTGTACAAAGGCGAATAATGAAAATAATACGTGGTGGTCACAAACAGTCATCGTGTAGACGGCTTTTCAAGAAGTTAGAAATTCTAAATGCAAATTGGTGCAATACACATTGTTATGCTGAAAGTTAAGGACGAAAATAAATTTCTAACGATGTGGCCTTTGCAAGTAACCTCGGACCATACACAGGAAGAACTGTACAGAAGGTAACTAGTGAAGTACAGAATGAGACATGTAGGAAATACTGTTTTTATTCGAAGCCAATGCTTACGCTAAAGTCTTCAGGATTTGCAACGGTCCGCTAGACATTACAAGAGCCGAGACGTCGTCCTTTACTCCCACGGACGGCAATGCGCGCCCCCACGCTGACCACGCCCCGCCTCCGCCAGTGCGGCTGCCTGCTGTTGCTGCTGCTGGACGTTCGCTGGAGCTCGCGGCCGTCCTGCAATACGTCTGCCCGACGCACCCTACACCCACTCCATTGGATTTAAGTCGGGGGAACGGAGAGGCCGGCCCATTAGCCGAATGTCTTCTCATTCCAGTAATTCTTCTATCTGCACAGTTGGATGCTGTCGCACATTGCACGTGGCCAGGGCCGCACTCACCCCTAAAGAGACGCACGTGCGCAAGGAGTACAGTAACCAATAGCGTTGACCAGTGGGTGTAACGTTTTCAAAGATCTGGAGGATTTTACGCCCGTGCTACATAACACCTAGACAACCAAAATAATCGCATTCGACGAACTTCCTATATCCATTACGTGTTCTCATCTCTTGCGATATCAGAAAAACCAGGAACATTACATACAGATACAAGGGGCATTCAAAAACTAATGCAACTCATGTTTTTCTCGGCCTGTTTTGGTCGAAAAAATGCGGAGTTTGTCGGGAGAAATCGAGGAATATTCCAGCTGCAGCCCCTGTAGTTTCACGAAGTTCCGATAGATGACGGCGCTATACGCAGCTTCAAAATGGCGTCTGTAACGGAGGTGCGTTACACGCCTAGACCTGTCCTCGAGTTTCTTTCGGAGGAAAACCAGACTAGCGCAGATACTCGTAGGCGTTCGCAAATGTCTACGTAGACGTGTCACGGAAGAGAAGCGAGGCGAGTGGCCGGCCGAGGCGCCTGCCGCCACCGCAACCGGGCCGCGCACCCCCGCCCCGCCGAGTGCTGCAGTGCTCTCATTGGAGCTGAACGACAGGTCACAGTCAGACAGCTCGCCGCTCAACTAAGCGCCACCTGTCGGTACTGTCGGCACACTCGTCCAGCCCGCCAGTCGAGGCACTCAGAGACGTGTGCACGCTGCGTCCCGTGCCGTCTAACAAGAGACCATAAAGACGCGCTACGACGCTGATCGCGAACGTCGTAACAGGTGATGAAGCACGAGTTTACTTCTTTGAACCGAAAACAAAACTGCTTCCATAGAGTGGCCCCACACCACGTCTCCGCCTCCGAAGAACTTCAAAGCCGCATCCTCAGCCGTTAAATCGATGGCGACGGCCTTCTGGGACTCTGAAGCGCCAATTCTGTTTGGTGTCAGCCCTCGCGGTGCAACGATCAGCTATCAAGTGCAATGAAGAAACGACTTCAGCGTCTTACTCGTCGCAAAAATGCAAACGAACTTTGTTTCTGCACGACAACGCAAGCCCTGACGCGAGCTCACAAAGCTTCGCTGGGCCGCTCTCCCTCGCGCACGCTGCCGCCTGGACCTCCGTCTCTTTGGCACTCGGCGGGCAGCAGTAGGCGGCTGCTGACGCGGCAAGGTGCTGCCTCCGACGCCGACCAGCAGAGTGGAACCAGACGGCCACACAGGCCGTCCCACTGCGGTGGCGCCAGGGAGGTCGGGTTTAAAAGCGCGCTGTTGTAGCCAGAAGAGTGACCAATACTGTGCTGTATTGGATTCCTCAGTGAAACCATCCTACTTTCAGAGACAAATTGTGATGCATTACTTATGAACGCCCGTCGTATTTGACGTCTTGCCTTCTGAATGAAGGCCTGGCTTGACAATGGAAGGTATAAATTTCACTGAAATAACTTCTGTTTGACAGCTACTACTGTTCTACACACGAATACACTTGAAACGTCCCCTTGGAGAAATTATGAATGACTGTGCTTGTACACTTCTACGTTATTTGATTTTCAAACACCTCAGCAAAACTGAACGTACTCAGACAGCTTTCGCTTTACTTATTCTGATCAACACTAAACTGACACACAATATTTTAGGGCAACGCAATCTGACTTTCAATAATCCCTACAAAAGAATTGCGGTGACTAATAATAACCTATACCTTTCACGAATGACTTACCTCACAAAAATCTTCGTTACTCGAACTACTGCACTACAGCGAGCGCCAATACTGCCAGCTAAATAAAACATTCTAAGTACTGAAGGCACTGATAGGCATAGCAAATGAAAGATGAGCCGGCCGATGTGGCCGAGCGGTCCTAGGCGCTACAGTCTGGAACCGCGCGACCGCTACGGTCGCAGGTTCGAATCCTGCCTCGGGGATGGATGTGTGTGATGTCCTTAGCTTGCTTAGGTTTAAGTAGTTGTAAGTTCTAGGGGACTGATTGTAGTGGCAGCCAGTCCACAGTGACGGGTAACCGAAAGGCACGCGTACACACACGCCGACTGGCGTTAAGTCTGAAACAGGATACGTGATGAAAGCTATAAAGAAAATAACGGAGCTTCTCGTAAACTTTAATTCATTGTGGTACATTTCTCTTGATAATACAAGTGAGACTCTCTCCAGATATGGTTAATGGCGCCTTGCTAGGTCGTAGCCATGGACTTAGCTGAAGGCTATTCTAACGGTCTCTCGGCAAATGAGAGAAAGGCTTCGTACGTGTAGTCGCTAGCAATGTCGTCCGTACAACTGGGGCGAGTGCTAGTACGTCTCCCGAGACCTGCCTTGTGGTGGCGCTCGGTCTGCGATCCTGACAGTGGCGACACGCGGGTCCGACATGTACTAATGGACCGCGGCCGATTTAAGCTACCACCTAGCAAGTGTGGTGTCTGGCGGTGACACCACATTCCTCCCCCGCAAATCGGCGAACGGTCGTGTGATAAGGCTTCCGCCCGCCGTGGAGAGGACCCCATGTTGACGTATGCGATGAGGTGGGGAGCCTAACAACAGGCGAGGCTGTGCCACCCGCACCCGGCCATTCGGTCTGAGGGGAGCTAGGAAACGCCTGAAAACCTAGTCCAGGGTGCACGTCAACATGTGGTGTATGCGCCCGTAAAGAAACAGGAGGGGCCGAAGGGTCGACCTCCATTGCGTCGGGGTATCCGACGCGCGATGACGCCATCTGGTCCGGAGCGGGCAAGAGTTCCATGGCGGAGGACAGCTGGGCACGGGAAGCGATCGGCGGCGCGTGACCCACGGAGGCGCTTGGCGGCTGCAGCGAAGCGTCCACTGCGGGCGGCGCCGGCGGGAGAACAGGCGGCGGCGGCGGCGGCGGCGCGTCGCCATGTGGCAAAATGGAAGGCAGCGTCGGTAACACCTGGGGATGAGGCGAGCCAGTAGATGGGTCCCCAGGGCGCTGACCGGACGGCACCGTCGCTGAAATCAGACGGGGAGCGGCAGAACCCGTGCGACGACAGAGGCGCAGCTGATTGAGATGCCGACGCACCTCACCAGAGGCCCCCAAAACCAAATACATCGCGCGGCCGAGGCAGCGAAGAATGCGCCCTGCAAGCCAACGCCGTGAACCTCGACAGTTGCGATAGAATACAACGTCGCCAGGAGCAAAAGCAGGAGTCTGCCGCTGCACAGGAACCTGATGCGGCGGATGCAGCAAAGACATCAAGGTTCGATGAGGACAACCGTGGAGCAACTCAGCCGGCGAGCGACCACCTCGGGGCTGAGAGCGATACGAAGACAAAAACAATAACGCGTCCTCCCGAGAATGCGACTCTTTTAACTTCAACATCTGTGACTTGAAAGTCCGGACCAATCGTTCAGCGGCACCGTTTGACTGAGGCGAAAACGGCGCGGATGTCAGATGTTGAATACCATTGGCCTTGCAGAATCACTGAAATTCTGCGGACATGAATTGTGGGCCATTGTCGGAAACAATAGTCTGTGGTAGACCTTCAATGCAAACGATAGCGGACAATGCTTGGATGGTGGCAGAAGACGTCGTAGAAGACATCCAGACAACAAATGGAAATTTACTGAAGGAATCGACAATAACCAACCATCGCGCATTCCAGAACGGACCAGCAAAATCGATATGTAAGCGTTGCCAAGGGGAAGTGGCTTTTGGCCATGCAAAGAATTTCCTCGGTGGGGCGGATTGTTGTTCGGCACACGCCATGCAAGAAGAGCACATATTCGTAATCGCAGCATCGATTCCGAACCAAGTACAGTGCTGACGAGCAAGTTGTTTCGTACGCACTATACCCCAATGTCCTTGGTGGAGAAGCTTTAAGACAGAGGACTGTAACGAACGTGGGACCACGACCCTAGACTGATCATTATCAGAACACAACAACAAAATACCACGTCGTACAAAAAGGCTCTCCTTGTGAGCAAAAAACGGCGAACCAACGGATCCTCGATCCGCGACTTTGACAAGGGCCATTGCGTAGCAACAAAACGCAAAACGGTAGCAAGGACAGGGTCAGCTGCTGTGGCTGCAGCTACACGACGAAAATCAATCGGAAACGAGTCGACCACGCCATCGGTTTCCGAATCAAGGAACATACAAGCAAGTTCAGAAGAATCGAATGCTGTATCCTCAGCAACAGGCAAACGGGACAACGCATCAGCGTTTCCGTGCTTAGCAGTGGACCGATACAAGATATCGTAGCGGTACTGCGAGAGAAAAATAGACCAGCGAATGAATTTCTGCGCTGTACGTGGAGGCACAGGCTTGTGCGGATGAAAAAGCGATGTCAAAGGTTTGTGGTCCGTGATGATTGTAAAGTGACGACCATACAAGAAATCATGGAACTTAGTAACACCAAACACGAGAGCTAAAGCTTCTTTCTCGATCTGTGAATAATTCCTTTGCGCAGACGAAAGCAATTTGGACGCAAAGGCAATAGGGCGATCATGCGATCCATCTTTATGCGCAAGCACAGCACCGATCCCGAAATCCGATGCATCTACCATCAACAAAAGGGGTTTCTGGGGATCGAATGGCGTAAGGCAAGTATTTGAAAGCAACGCCGATTTCAACTGGCGAAAGGCGCGTTCGCATTCCGTCGTCCAGACAAACGGAACACCTTTACGGCGTAAGCGATGAAGCGGAGCTGAAATGGAAGAGGCATTGCGCAGAAAGCGATGATAATAGTTGATTTTTCCCAGCACACTCTGTAGCTGCTTCAAATTCTGCGGCGGAGGCAACTCTTGGATGGCACGAAGGTGCTCTGGACTGGGGTGTATGCCTTGGGCATTGATGACATGTCCTAGATATGGTAAGTCACGAGCAAAAAACACACATTTGTCCTTCCTCAAGCGAAGACCATTTTGTCGCAAGACCTGAAATAACGTTCGGATATTTTGTAAATGTTCTGCGGCCGTCTTTCCGGAGATCACAATATCGTCCAGATAGTTGGCAGCAGTAGGGACCGACGCACAAACAGTTTGTAAATATTGCTGAAACAATGCAGGGGCGGAAGCGCACCCGAATGGCAGTCTTTTGAATCGGTACAAACCAAGATGTGTGTTAACCACCAAGACGCGCTGGGATTCTTCGTCCACCGGTATTTGCAAGTACGCATCTGCTAGGTCCAACTTTGAAAAATACGTTCCCGGGCACAGTTTGTCAAAAAGATCTTCCGGGCGGGGCAAGGAAAAGTAGCAGTCACAAGTTGTGGATTCACAGTTGCCTTGAAGTCCACACAAAGTCTCAATTTTCCGGAAGGTTTTTGCAAAATAACTAAGGGTGAGGCCCAGAGAGAAGCCTGCACACATTCAATGACACCTTGTGATTCTAAATCGTTTAATGTTCTGGCGACCTCATCACGCAATGCGTGGGGAACAGTGCGCGCTCTGAAAAATTTCGGTTGTGCGTTCACTTTCAGTTCCAAATGTGCTTCATAGTTCTTAGCGCAACCAAGGCCCGGTGCAAAAATGTCTGCAAATTCTTCACATAGACGAGAAACACTGGCTGAAGGCACAGTCTGGTTCACTGATAGGACCTGTTTGTCGATAGACAAGTTAAACAATTGAAATAAATCTAACCCAAACAAGTTCACTGCCGAAGAAGAACGAAGAACGTAAAAAGACACAAGTTTTGTTTGTCCCTTGTATGTTGCAAGAAGGCTGCACTGTCCTAACACAGGGATATTCAGTCCTGAATAACTCGTGAGCTGAACATTTGCGGCACGCAACGGAGGTGCGCCCAGTTGTTTGTACGTGGCGTGATTGAGCAATGAAACTGCAGCTCCGGTATCGAGCTGGAACGGTATCACTTGTCCGGCAAAGTCCAAATCTACAAAAAGTTTATTGTCCTGCTGACGACAAGAGCGACTGTTTTGTGCAACTTGAACAGACACTGGTACAGAATCACGTGCGACGTGACGGGATTTGCGTCGACGTCGACGCACACTGTTTGTGGGACGAACACAGTCACTGTTAGCGAGAGGAACACTGGGCGGAGTGGCACTAACTACATGAATGTCCATGGGCGAAGGTTCCCGAGCCTGTGTGTCCTTGATTCGATTCCGGCGCGAAGCAAAGGGCCTGGAATGGGTGTGATTGTCTGATCTGAGCTTTTTCTGGCAAACACTTTGAACATGCCCTTTCTTATTACAGAAAAAGCAAATAGCTTGGTGTGATGGGCAATTCTCACGCGAATGTCTATTTGCACACCGCGGGCATGATTTCACTGCATTTGCTTGCTTGCGCGGGACACGTGGCTGCGCGGACGTGCGCGAGGGCAGGTTAGCGTTCCGTGCAGCGGGCCCGGCGGGCCAGTTAATGTGACACACGGCTGGCGAAGTTGCAAATGATTCCTGAGCAAAGTCAAGTGTGTCTTGCCTATCCAATATGTCTATCACTTGTTGAAGGGAGGGATTAACTAGTTTCAAAATCTGTTCCCGTATACAAACATCTGAAACGTTCTGTGCAATTGCATCACGCACCATAGTATCTGAATAAGGGAGTCCACATTCACACTCAAAAGCACAATCCCTAGTAAGGCCTTGCAATGTTGCAACCCACTCCCGATTAGTTTGACCGGCCGTACGTTTTGTACGAAAGAACGTATATCTTTTTGCAACGACATTGACTGTTTCCTTGAAATAGGCATCTAATGCAGACAAAATTTCTTCGTATGACAGAGTTGCTACGTCGCGCCGGGGAAACAATTTCACTATCACACGGTAGGTGGACACACCTACACACGAAAGCAAAAACGGCTGCCGCTCATTACCTTGAATTCTGTAGGCGGCGAGATGAAATCCAAATTGTTGTGACCACTCCGTCCAGCTTTCGTCGTCTGGACGAAAAGCACGGAACGGCGGTGCAACTGCGGGTTGTGGCTGCGGTAGCGATGAAGCGGCGGCGGCCGCATCGTTGTGCAGCGCACGTTGACCCTGGATGAGCTGTCCAAGGGCATCCAATAACGCCTGCGTCTGCTGATTCTGCAAGCGATAAAATTCGGACAGTACATCTGGAGATTGTGGCGAAGCCATGACACAAGCAAATTAGTGCAAATTAGAAAGAACACATCCCATCCTCGTCGCCAATGTAGTGGACTGACAAGGCAGCCAGTCCACAGTGACGGGTAACCGAAAGGCACGCGTACACACACGCCGACTGGCGTTAAGTCTGAAACAGGATACGTGATGAAAGCTATAAAGAAAATAACGGAGCTTCTCGTAAACTTTAATTCATTGTGGTACATTTCTCTTGATAATACAAGTGAGACTCTCTCCAGATATGGTTAATGGCGCCTTGCTAGGTCGTAGCCATGGACTTAGCTGAAGGCTGTTCTAACTGTCTCTCAGCAAATGAGAGAAAGGCTTCGTACGTGTAGTCGCTAGCAATGTCGTCCGTACAACTGGGGCGAGTGCTAGTACGTCTCTTGAGACCTGCCTAGTGGTGGCGCTCAGTCTGCGAACCTGACAGTGGCGACACGCAGGTCCGACATGTACTAATGGACCGCGGCCGATTTAAGCTACCACCTAGCAAGTGTGGTGTCTGGCGGTGACACCACACTGATGACCTCAGAATTTAAGTCCCATAGCCTCCCAGCCCAGAGCCATTTGAACCAAATGAAAGATTTTGACAGAGAACAAACAATGTTTTTACCTTAATACCGTTCAAAAGTCATAATATATATTTAATTTTGTGACATCCAATTAAACAACTTTCCTTTTTCTGACGGACACACGTCCAGATCGACCGCTCAAAACTCTGCCATCTCTCTCCCCACATCCACCACTGCTGGCGGCTGACCTCCAACTGCCCAACGCTACGCGCTGTTCACATCCAACTGCCCAACACTACACAAGCGAATATTCCAACAATGAGTCCAACCAGCCACAGACTGCACACAGCGCAGTCAGCGATTTTCATACAGAGCGCTACGTGGCGTTACCAACATAAAAACCGAAACAGCCTACTTACGCACTAAGTGATCAAAACTATCCCGACACCCCAAAAAACGTTTTTCATATTAGGTGCTTGGTGCTGCCACCTCCTGCCAGGTACTCCATATCAGCGACTTCAGAGGTCATTAGACATCGTGAGAGAGCAGAATGGGGCGCTCCGCGGAACTCACGGACTTCGAACATGGTCAGGTGATTGCGTGTGACTTGTGTCATACGTCTGTACGCAAGATTTCCATCCTCCTAAACATTCCTAGGTCCACTGTTTCCGATTGATAGTGAAGTGGAAACGCGAAGGGACACGGGCAGGACAAAAGCGTACACACAGATTTCATCTGTTGACTGACAGAGACCGCCGACAGTTGAAGAGGGTCGTAATGTGTAATAGGCAGACATCTGTTCAGACCATCACACAGGAGTTCCGAGCTGTATCAGGATCCACTGCAAGTAGTATGACAGTAAGGCGGGAGGTGAGAAAGCTTGCATTTCATGGTCGATGGGCTGCTTATAAGCCACACATGCCGCCGGTAAATGCCAAACGACGCCTCACTCGGTGTAAGGAGCGTCAACATTGGACGACTGAACAGTGGGAAAACGTTGTGTGGAGTGACGAATCACGGTACGCAGTGTGGCGATCCGATGGCAGGGTGTGGGTATGGCGAATGTCCGGTGAACGTCATCTGCCGGCGAGTGTACTGCCAACAGTAAAATTCGGAGGCCGTGGTGTTGTGTGGTCGTGTTTCTCATGGAGGGGGCTTGCACCCGTCGTTGTTTTGCGTGACACTATCATAGCACACCTCTACATTGATGTTTTAAGCACATTCTTGCTTTCCACTGTTGAAGAGCATTTCGGGTATGGTGACTGCATCTTTCAACAGGACGAGCACCTGTTCATAATGCACGGCTTGTGGCGGAGTGGTTACACGACAATAACATCCCTGTAATGGATGTAGTAGTAAAGGAGTAAGTAGTAAAGGAGCTTTGCTATTTGGGGAGCAAAATAACTGATGATGGTCGAAGTAGAGAGGATATAAAATGTAGACTGGCAATGGCAAGGAAAGCGTTTCTGAAGAAGAGAAATATGTTAACATCGAGTATAGATTTAAGTGTCAGGAAGTCGTTTCTGAAAGTATTTGTATGGAGTGTAGCCATGTATGGAAGTGAAACGTGGACGATAAATACAGGGTGATTCAAAAAGAATATCACAACTTTAGGAATTTAAAACTCTGCAACGACAAAAGGCAGAGCTAAGCACTATCTGTCGGCGAATTAAGGGAGCTATAAAGTTTCATTTAGTTGTACATTTGTTCGCTTGAGGCGCTGTTGACTAGGCGTCAGCGTCAGTTGATGCTAAGATGGCGACCTCTCAACAGAAAGCTTTTTGTGTTACTCAGTACGGCAGAAGTGAATCGACGACAGTTGTTCAGCGTGCATTTCGAACGAAGTATGGTGTTAAACCTCCTGATAGGTGGTGTATTAAACGTTGGTATAAACAGTTTACAGAGAATGGGTGTTTGTGCAAAGGGAAAAGTTCTGGACGGCCGAGAACGAGTGATGAAAATGTAGCACGCATCCAGCAAGCATTTGTTCGCAGCCCAGGAAAATCGACTCGCAGAGCTAGCAGAGAGCTGCAAATTCCACAATCAACTATATGGAGAGTCCTACGAAAAAGGTTAGTTATGAAACCTTATCGTCTGAAATTGGTTCAAGCACTGTCTGCAGCTGATAAGATTAAAAGAATCGATTTCTATGATTTTATCCTTGCTCAAATGGAAACAGGTGAATCTTTCGTTTCAAAGATTGTGTTTATTGATGAAGCAACTTTCCACACTAACGGGAAAGTCAACCGTCACAATGTCTGTATATGGGGCACTGAGAATCCGCGGGAAACAACTCAGTATGAACGTGACTCGCCTAAGGTGAACGTTTTCTGTGCCATTTCAGCCAATAAAGTTTTTGGTCCCTTTTTCTTCGAAGGTGCTACTGTAACTGGACTACAGTATCTGGAGATGTTAGAGAATTGGCTGTTCCCTCAGCTCGAACAAGAAGCACAACAATTCATATTTCAGCAGGATGGAGCGCCACCACATTGGCACTTATCTGTCCGTAACTACCTGAACGTCAACTACCCGAGGCGATGGATCGGCCGCCAGGCAGCCCGTGACAGAGCACTTCATCACTGGCCTCCAAGAAGCCCTGATCTTACCCCCTGCGATTTTTTCTTATGGAGGTATGTTAAGGATATGGTGTTTCGGCCACCTCTCCCAGCCACCATTGATGATTTGAAACGAGAAATAACAGCAGCTATCCAAACTGTTACGCCTGATATGCTACAGAGAGTGTGGAACGAGTTGGAGTATCGGGTTGATATTGCTCGAGTGTCTGGAGGGGGCCATATTGAACATCTCTGAACTTGTTTTTGAGTGAAAAAAAACCTTTTTAAATACTCTTTGTAATGATGTATAACAGAAGGTTATATTATGTTTCTTTCATTAAATACACATTTTTAAAGTTGTGGTATTCTTTTTGAATCACCCTGTAGATTGAACAAGAAGAGAATAGAAGCTTTTGAAATGTGGTGCTACAGACGAATGCTGAAGATTAGATGGGTAGATCACATAACTAATGAGGAGGTATTGAATAGGATTGGGGAGAAGAGGAGTTTGTGGCACAACTTGACAAGAAGAAGAGATCGGTTGGTAGGACATGTTCTGAGACATCAAGGGATCACCAAGTTAGTATTGGAGGGCAGCGTGGAGGGTAAAAATCGTAGAGGGAGACCAAGAGATGAATACACTAAACAGATTCAGCTGGATGTGGGCTGCAGTACGTATTGGGAGATGAAGAAGCTTGCACAGGATAGAGTAGCATGGAGAGCTGCATCAAACCAGTCTCAGGACTGAAGACCACAACAACAACAACAACAATGGACTGGCCTGCACACAGTCCACACCTGAATCCTACAGAATACCTTTGAGATGTTTTGGAACGCCGACTTCGTGCCAGGCCTAACCGACCGACATCGATACCTCTCCTCAGTGCAGCAATCCATGTAGAATGGGCTGCCATTCCCCAAGAAACCTTCCAGCACCTGATTGAACATATGCCTGTGAGAGTGGAAGCTGTCATCAAGGCTACCTGGTAAGATCATATTGAATTCCAGCATTACCGATGGAGGGCGCCACGAACTTTTAAATCATTTTCAGTCAGGTGTGCGGATACTTTTGATCATTTAGTGTAGCCACACTTAGTTGGGCTGACTATATCAAATTCTGTTGTGGATTGCGATTGCAATAAAATATCCAGTTGTCCAGTGACACAAGTAACGATGCGTCACAGGTAAATGTACCTTATTTGTAAACCTAATGTCTCTTTCCACAACATAGGAAGATGTCGCTAATGTGATACACGGAATATGCAAGCAAACATCTGCCGCAAGTAAGTAAAGGAGATGGTTTTGAAACAACTGTGATTCGTTTGGATTGGGCAGCACGTGCCAGTTCTAGAGGTTTCCAGATTGTCCCGCGTCGGTTTCCGTCCACTTTATTTATTGAGACCGTTCGAGTCGTCATTATTCAAAACATTTCGGTAGCGTGTGTTGCGGTCGGGGCTGTGGGCGGTAGACATATTAGAGCAGCAAAAGTATTCCGAGACATCTCCGACGGCCAGCGTCTATTTTTCCCCTCGCCCGTGCACGCCAGACGACTCGCCGTTGTTGCTTCAGCGGATGTCAAACTCCCGCAAGCGACGGTTCTGTTACGTCGGCCCACTGTCTCGGGCGAAGACAGGACTTGTTCTAGAAATTACTCACGGCGCTACGTGTTTATTCACAGCGGCATTTGTAACGCGATACATAGTGATCTTTATGGATTTTGAAGAAACGATTTGTAAGGTTCCTCCTAGGTTTTGATCACATATTACACATGAAAGTAACTCCGATTATGTCCTGAACTGACAGAGATACCGTCTCATACAAAATATTTAACTGCGCGAAATAACTAGTAACGAGATTTGGCTGTAAAGAGTTGTGAAATACTACCTAGGCAGTGAACGCTTCATCAAATGAAACTATATGGTACCATAGAGCTTTTCAGGTCGAGACGAACACACAGGAACTCCAAACTGCATCAGGATCCACTGCAAGTACTATGAAAGTAAGGCGGGAGGTATATATATAGACTGAAGCAACGAATTAAAATTTGTACCAGAGTGGGGATTGGAACCCGGGCCTCGGGCCTCCAGCTCGCCAAGCAGACGCGCTAGCCGCCGTAGCCCCCGACACAGCAGCTGCCTCCTCAGTCACGCCCCAACCCACTTGGAACCCCCCCCCCCCCTAAACTCGAACATCATTGCAGAGGCTGTCCAATTGTACTGGAATAGCACCTCCGCGTCGGACGAAACAGGGGATCCTGTCTGAAACACAGGCATAGGTGAGCAGCAGAACTGGATTTGAATCCTAGCCTTGGTACAAATTTTCGTTTGTCACTTCAGTCTGAAATTTGATTGTACCCGTATAATATCACCTAGGTAGTGCATGCTTACATTGAGAAACATTTGGTTGTGTAACATCACGTAGGTAGTGAACGCTTACTTTGCACAACGATTTTTTTTTTTGTAGGTTCCTGCTGATCATCAGTCCCTAGGCTTACGCACTATTTAATCTAACTTAAACTAACTTACGCTGAGGACAACACACAGCCAGGCCCGAGAGAGGACTCGAACCTCCGACGGGGACAGCCGCGCGAACCGTGGCAAGGCGCCTCAGGCCGCAGTGATTTACAAGCGGCTTAGCGAAAGGAAACTGATCTATAAAAAACCTCAGGAATTGTACCAAATGCATGAAAATATGTAAAGGTATGTGGCCTGTAGCCCTGCGATTAGCCCGTGGACACAGTTTGTTATGGTAGCTGATACGTACGTCAAATAATCACCCTTTGTACGGAATGAAGGACTGCGACTCTGCCAACTGCGTTAGCGCCAATACTCGGTTTTAGTGGCGGAAGGACATGCACATAAATACGATGCACAGTGTTCAGGGACTGATTTTACTTTAGATACGAACTGCAGTAAGAATTCTTTACATGTTCTACTAGTTGATGAAGGCAAGAAGTATTGCAGTGGTGCTTAAATTTGTAACGTTTTTCCATAAGTTTAATAAACGTAACAGATACACACAGCAGTCATCAGTAAAATATTCTTCTTCACTATTCTGGGATACCTTTTCGATTTCATGACTGTAGAAATCATGTGGTTTTGAGGCGAAGAACTTGTCGACCTACGTTGGCAGCACATTTTCATCCGGAAAATGTGCCGCAGGGGAGTGTCGTAGGACCGTTCCTATTCACAATATACATAAATGACCTTGTGGATGACATCGAAAGTTCACTGAGGCTTTTTGCGGATGATGCAGTGGTGTATCGAGAGGTTGTAACAATGGAAAATTGTACTGAAATGCAGGAGGATCTGCAGCGAATTGACGCATGGTGCAGGGAATGGCAATTGATTCTCAATGTAGACAAGTGTAATGTGCTGCGAATACATAGAAAGAAAGATCCCTTATCATTCAGCTACAGCAGTTAATTCCATAAATTATCTGGGAGTACGCATTAGGAGTGATTTAAAATGGAATGATCATATAAAGTTTATCGTCGGTAAAGCAGATGCCAGACTGAGATTCATTGGAAGAATCCTAAGGAAATGCAATCCGAAAACAAAGGAAGTAGGTTACAGAACGCTTGTTCGACCACTGCTTGAATACCGCTCAGCATTGTTGGATCCGCACCAGATAGGGTTGATAGAAGAGATAGAGAAGGTCCAACGGAGAGCAGCGCGCTTCGTTACAGGATCATTTAGTAATCGCGAAAGCGTTACGGAGATGATAGATAACCTCCAGAGGAAGATTCTGCAGGAGAGACGCTCAGTAGCTCGGTACGGGCTTTTGTTGAAGTTTCGAGAAGATACCTTCACCGAGGAGTCAAGCAGTACGTTGCTCCCTCCTACATATATCTCGCGAAGAGACTATGAGGATAAAATAAGAGAGATTAGAGTCCACACAGAGGCATACCGACAATCCTTCTTTCCACGAACAATACGAGACTGGAATAGAAGGGAGAACCGATAGAGGTACTCAAGGTACCTTCCGCCACACACCATCAGGTGGCTTGCGGAGTATGGATGTAGATGTAGATGTAGAAGTTCCTTGGAGGTTGTTCGATAGAGAGCAAAAAAGGTGAAAATCTTAGGGCGCAAGACGAGGTGAATAAGGTGGGTGCGGAATGAATTCGAAACCCTGTACAGCGCTTTCTGTCAGTCTAGCAGGATGCGGGCGGACATTGTCGTGTGGAAGCATCGCTTCACGCAGTCTTCCTGGTCGTTGTTCTTGGACTGCGTCTGCAAGGCGCCTCAGTTGTTGACAATAAATGTCAGCAATGGTGGTTACAACTCTCAAAAGCATTTTTAGTGCACCACACTGTGGCCGGTCCAATAGACGCCTCTCTTGTTGAGGCACGCAGGTCTTTGTATGAGGAATTGCTGCTTTGTTTTGGCTCAACCGTTCCTTCTTTTCCTTACGGTAGCATAAAAACACCATTTCTTGTCACCACTAACGATAAAGGATGGGAATGGTCGTTGTTGTTCAGGAGACAATTGGTGATGAGCAAGCAGAGATGCACAAATGGCCACCTGCTGATTTTGTCTTAGAGGGTACGTACCCATACACTCGATTTTTGAACGTTCCACATCGTACGCAAGAGTGGTCACAGTTCTCCAGTACACTGACGTGGGTCATTGTGGATTAACGTGTTTAAACGAAGGTCTTCATGAATGTGGAAAGTCAATAACGTCAAATGAGAAAACCGTTTTCATGCCGTGCTCTGTCCAGTGGCATTATTCCAACACATGCCGTGAACGTGTGTGGCTGCCTGCGCTGTTCAACTCGAACAGAAGCTTGCCTCTCCATTTTTTAGCGTCCATTTGTCCACTCACTATCTCCACATGACAAAATGACAATATGTAAACCCAAATAGCAGTAGTGAACTACAAATGAAAAAGGACAGTCCATAAATAAACCCATAACAAATGGGATACCAACGAGCAAAATAAAAACGCAACGAACTTACGCATCTACCTAATATGCCTCACATCGAGAGGTCGTGTGCTGACCGCTAAGTGTAAGTCGGTACAAACTCGTGCAAACAGGAAAGTGACAGCTAAGTACAAGCGGCGTTGAACAAGTAATGCAACACTTTTTTTTTTAAAAAAAAAGGAGCTTGGTTTTATTCAGGATTTCAATACACCGCGTTATAACGTATTCTTTTCGCTGCAATGGTTCTTTGTGGTTCTTTATAACTGTCTGCATTTATTCTTGTAAAGCACTACTTTCAGCATGGTTCTTTATAATCATTTACATCTATTGTTGTAAAGCACTACTGTAACATCAAGTCGCAGGTTCGAATCCTGCCTCCGGCATGGATGTGTGTGATGTCCTTAGGTTAGTTAGGTTTAAGTAGTTCTAAGTTCTTGGGGACTGATGACCACAGATGTTTAGTCCCATAGTGCTCAGAGCCATTTGAACAATTTTGAACATTAAATGGTGTAAATAAGACACTGATTTTACGTATGGTAACCACGTTTGGATTGTACCGATTTTCGGCACGATTGTGTTCCGGCCGCGAGTGTTGAGGTCGACACTGGCCTCACAGGAGGTTGTGGGGGCGCCGAGTTGGCGGCCAGTGGCCCTCTGGCGACGAGGAGTGGAGGACCAGCGAGTACCGAGCGGGAAGGACAGAACGGCAGTTTTGGCACTTCTGGTAATGAACTGATGGTGAAACCGATACGCTTGGGAAATGAACGCTGCTGTGGAGCGATAAGCCGTGGGCTCTGCGGTTGTACGGACACCACTTACGGCGAGCTGTGGCCGGTGTCGTTTGTGGGTGTTTTGCCACGGCACATACACGAGACAGCTGAACACGCTGTGCTGTAGCATGTTCGCCCACAATAAGGATGTTACGATATCGCAGAAGAAAGCAGTCGAATACAGTCCCCAAGAACTTAGAACTACTTAAACCTAACTACATCTGCAGTGTTAGTTTACTTAACTGTGTGGAGACTGAGTAGTAACTGTCACTTTTCAACGGAATTTACGATTGTGTAAAAGTGTGGGAAATACCGGACGGGCGTTGTCATAAAGTTATTTTATGTCTTATTTGTGAACTTAATTTTCTGTTCTCAGCATTACTCATTGGACAGATCTGAAATTGTCAGTTCTGCGCTGTAGTCCAGCGGGTTACAAATACTGGAATTTGACAAATATGCTAACTGTGGGTTTTGGATATGTTTTTATATCTGCGTGATAAATGAAAGTGAATTTTCAAGTTTGTAAGGTACCTTTCTAGCAATACGATTCTGTGAGTTTTTATTTGGAAGCGATGTTCTTTGCTACTGTTATTCGTTGAGGATTTATTACCCGATTAATCAAAGGAACAGTTATTTAACCAGCCCTTCTATGAAGTGTTTTGAGACTTGTTTTCAGTGAAGTATTATTAATAAATTACATAATTTATGTAAGTAATGTAAGCAATTTTGTGTAAGCAGTTATTGAAGGCAGTAGCCAGTCAACCGTGGCCAGTTGCGAACGGGCATTAATGTAACATTATGGGACTGGAGGCTATTTGTTAACTTGTGGCAACGCTAATCCTGTTGTTTGTTGTTCTTGTTGAAGTGTCTAGCCACCCCTAAATTAATTTCGCACATTGGTAGAAGAGCGTGGTTGATTGGCTGGAGGGAAGTGTTTGCAAACTATCGAAAATTAGGTTGTAGTATAAGACTGCTCGCTACTTTTTTGGACCTGACACTGCTGTAATTATTCCAGGATGCCATCGAATCTGGTGAAGGACGCGGCTTTATTGAGGAGAAGTGAGATGATGTACGAACTTCATAGGAGGGGTTTGGAACCACAAGGCAATGTAACCGAATTGTTGGAATTATTAAGGAAGAATATGCACATCCCGGTAACGACAAAAATTACTGAGTTTGGCCGCTGCCGCTATAGTTGCGCCGCTAGAGGAAATGTTGGAAAGTGTTGACGGTTTGGATGTGGCTTCAGTAACCGAAAGTCAGGTTAGCAGGTTACAAGAGAGACATGCCCATTACCTAAATCTGGTGGATGATTTAGTAGGTATGGAGAGGGAGGAGGAGAATGTAATAATGGATTATTTAAAGCGAATCAGTGACGGGCTGGCTCGCGTCCGAGGAGTGGAGGGTGAAGCGGGGCAGGTGGAGCGACGCCGTGTGGGCTCATCTTTCCAGATTGGCCGTATTCGAAATTACCTCACTCCCATGCAAAATTATTTGACAGGATGTAAGGTGTTTAGATTCGGTGGAGAATATTGTGGAGTCTTTGTATTTCATCATCGGTTTTCAGCGGAAAGCGCGAGCTGTTAACATGACGGACCTGGAAATTGTAAAACACTTAGTGGGAAAGGTAAAGAGAGAGTTGGTAGAACACCTGTTGAACGCGATTCAGGAGAGACTAACGTAGGAACAATTTAGAGGAAAAATTTGGATCTTGATTCCACCCCGTGCGTTGCAAGAATTATTTTATATGGAGTATGGTCGAGAGCAGGGGCATAGTGAAAAGATTGTCGACTTTGTCGAGAGAGTTAAAGAGAGTGCGCTAGTCTTGTGCCTGCCATACTGCGAAAGAGAAACTGTATTACATATTGTTCAAGGATTGCGACCAGACGATAGACAGAGGAAGTATTTGGCGGGACACTGCAAGCGTTTGCCCAGCTGAATGAATTAGTAAGGTTTTTTTTTTTTCTTTATTGTAATTTGAACACCCCATACAAAGGTGGGCTGGCAGCGGAACAATGTACTCCGCTCTTCAGCCATAGGCAGTACAATAAAAAAGAAAGGGAGACAGACAAGTAACAGAATGGCGGTTTAAAAAACAGGAGATACAATAGTTAAAAAACATGAAGCCGTTCACACTCGACGAAACAACAAGAAAAAACGGCGGCACTGGGCACAAACACTGACGAGGTAGACGACGCATGTGAACGAAGGAGCGTGGACGGCGAAAAACACTGATGCACAGACACGACGGCACAAACACTAAACCGAGGGCGACGATCTCCGGCGCGCGAAAGTTCACGATGCGTGTGCGAGTCCGAATTAGTAAGGCACATCGAGACTATTATATATGTAGACACACAGAGGGCGGGGCAGGACGTAAATTATGAAACGTTACGCGGTCAGGAGAACCGGTTGGGTAAGACGGAATGGAATAGGAATGTTCAAGCGGACAGTAGGAATAGTAAGGTGAGCCGTGCGTGGCTCGTGTTCCCGCCATCGTGTATTTCACACCCTGTTTTTAACGTACTTCCACCTCACTATGTTGATTTAAATTACTACTGTCACTGACTTACTGCCTTGTCTCACCATGAGCGGCGTTAGCAGCGCGTATCGATATATATCCCCTCTCGTAGTATCTTTGCTCGACTGCTATTAGGTGCCGGTCGTTGTCCATCGTAAGCGAGTTCGGTTTGCGAGTTCGGATCTGCCAGTCAGTTGGAACGTGTCTGCAGCGCAGTCAAGACCTGCCAGCCGGGGAGTTGCAATGCGGCACTAGTGCAGTCGGGTTGGAGCAGCAGTGAGCTATGCGTCGACATGGCTCGCCCGACCACTGCCGCCACCCATCACGTGAGCCGGGCCACGGTCTTGCTGGATCGTCGGTCGGTCCTCCTACTGGACAACTCGTTTTGGCTCGGCGGTCATTCATGAGTTGGCTGTGTGTGTGCATCGACTCCCGATTTGTCTTCGCGCGTTCTTAGTTATTGTTGGGTATCGTTCAGATCTTCGTGCAAGCGTTTGTCAGGTTCTGTGTGTAGTTGTCGTTACTTTCACTGACGACTATTTTAGATGTTGTCGGCATTCTGAAGCAGTCGGTCGGTTGCTGCGGACCAGGGAAGATATCTCCGCGTGGTGCAGTCGGCTGGGGCCGCTGTCGGTCCCTGCGCAGTGTCGGAGCGTGTGCGGAGCTGTCCGATCGCTACGAGCTTCGTGGTTCACCGACCCAGGACGTCAAAGTTGAGAGGTCTGTTAAGTACCCAAGACACGTCCGTTCATGTTGTGTCGTTCGTTTCGCTGGTTCGCTGTTGGGGAGGTTTTCTTGTGAGCAACACCGAGTTTTTGTTTAACTATATTAATTGACTAAAATTCAAGTGCACCAGCGGAATTTTCTGCCTGTTGGCCGTTAGTGTTCCGGTTACCTGCACTGGCCACTAACGTAATTTCAGGCAGTGTTTTTTCCTCACCTGTTGTCGCTGTCCAACACGGTGTGTAGTTTTATAAGCTTAATACATACACATATTTGATTGTGGATAATCACGCCCATAACATTTTGTGTTTGAATTCTCATGTACCGATTGGTGGCAAGCAAGTCGTTTGTCGGTCGGTCCGTGGCTGTCCCTTGGTTGGGTTCCGACGGATCATGTGTAGTTGGGATCACCACTCTCACCTAACTGAACGAGGGCAGACCGGCCCCCTGGAGGCTTCTGAGTGCTGTTGTCTTTACCGTCTTTCTCACTGGTGTAATTGTCTGTTTATAATCTATCATAGCCAATGATAAAAGAAAAATTCTTCGTTTCACTGTGTTTTATGTAACTTTGAATTCCGGCAAGTGGATATTTGCCGAAAGGTTATCACCGTGGTGTTGTCTTTTCTTTTAGTCCTGTTTCAGCTACTTAGAACTTAAGGCTTATGGTTATATTTTTTTAAAAAAATTGGGAAATTAATTGTGGGCCTTCAGTCTTGGAACCTTATTCTTAAAATTACCTTTCAAGCTTAAACATTGCGGCCTTCTGCCTTTGAGAGGTTATGGTAATTTATTTTAAAATCTCGAAAATTTTATTGTGGGCCTTCAGCCGTTTGTATTGCATCTTCTTTATGTTTGTTCTACCTACCTTTCTCTTGAGGCTATATTTTAGTTATTTTATTGGCTATGTTAACTGCATTTTTATCTTGTTGATTTTTAAGATTTCTTGTTTGGAGACCATCAACCGTGAAAGAATTAGATTTTAAATCTGGTAGCTGTAAAGGTTCGGCTATGTGCCGGTCTGGTTGTAAATGTGTTATTAAATTACAATAAATCACAATTTTAAGGTGAAACTGACCCCAACCTTATTTGGGCCTTTCCACAATACTAATCACTTGTTCTGTTTAAATGTATATACCACTACTTGGAGGACTTGGTAGTTTATAGTAATTCCATGCAGGAACATTATCAACATTTAAGGAAAGTTTTAGTGTGTTTAAGGAAGGCGGGTCTTACGGTGAATCCAGCCAAGGTAAAGTGTGCTTGTGAATCTGTGGACTTCGTCGGTCTCTCCGGAGGAGAACCATTGCTGAGGAACGGGTGCGAGCTATAAAGCAGTTGCCCATTCCTATAAATGTGAAGAAGGTTGCAAAGTGTGTCGGGGTTGCAAATTTCTTCCGTAAGTTCATTCCAGGATTTGCGGAGACGGCGGCCCCGTCGAATGCCTCACGTAAGAAGGGGCAAAAATTTGAGTGGGGTCCTTTGCAGGATCCGTGTGGGAATCCCTGAAACAGTGAAACGTCCCCTTAGAACAATTTCTACATGACTGTGCTTAAACTGACACACAATATTTTTAGCGCAACGCAATCTGACTTTCAAAAAAATCCCTACAAAAGAATGGCCCTGACTAACATTAAACTATACCTTTCACAAATCACTTACCTCACAAAAATCTTCGCTACTCAAGCTACTGCAATACAGCGAGCGCCACTACTGCCAACTAAATAACAGATTCAAAGTACTGAAGGCACTAACTACTGATAGGCATAGTTAGCAAATGAAAGATTTTGATAGAGAACAAACACTGTATTTACCTCAATAGTCATAATATATATAGCAGTTCATGACAAATTTCAAAACTCCGCCATCTCTCTCCCCACATCCACCACTGCTGGCGGCTCACCTCCAACTGCGCAACGCTACGCGCTGTTCACAGCCAGCTGCCTAACACTACAATGGCGAGTATTACAACAATGCAAAGCAGCCACAGACTGCACACAGCACAGCCAGTGATTTTCATACAGAGGTGGCATTACCAATAAAAAAACCTAAACAGCCTACTTACATAGCCCCCATGCTCCCCAAAAAAAATTTAACAAATTGGTTTGGGCAGTGGCCAATACAGATTGGAAAAAAATTTTCATAATTACAATAACAAAGAAATCAAATGCACACACTTATTGATACAATGTTGGTCAAAAGTTAAACTTTCTCACAGTCCATAAAGACAGTCCTAATCGTTCATCACAGTAAAATATCAGTGTTTTTCTCAAAGTCTGAGCAGTAAAAGAAAATGCACACGAAGTAGTGGATTTCCACGCAGTCTTGAAGAAGTAGTGTTGTCCTTCCAACGAAAAGACAGTGCTGACTCTTGACATGCAGACAAGTAATGGGCCACAACAGAGCAAACCCACAGCAGAGTCACTCGAAGTGTTGAAGACTATTGGTAGGTAGGTCATCACAGAGCAGACCCACTGTAGTCTTGTTAGAGATTACGGTATTGGTGGGCCACCAGAGGTGCAGACCCACTGCAGTCCTAGTAGAAATAATGGTATTGGTGGATCATCAAAGGTGTAGACCCACTGTAGTCCTTGTAGAGATTGTGGTATTGGTGGGCCACCAGAGGTGGAGACCCACTGCAGTCCTTGTAGAAATAATGGTATTGGTGGATCACCAGAGGTGTAGACCCACTGTAGTCCTTGTAGAGATGGCCAGCAGCCATCTGTTGTGACTGTGCAGGTACACAATCACCAATGAAGAGTCTTGCAGATAACATAGCAAGTCCATAACCACCACTTGTGCACTCACAAAGTGTTTGGAATTGTCCTTAGAACCAGCAATGCTGTTATCCAGTCCCTTGCTGAATTATTAACACACGTGCAAACACTAACAGTCCCTACTTCTCACATATTGTCCATATACTATGACCAACAGAAATGAGTGCAGTGAAATGGAACTTACAAGTTAATAATATGATGAACTGGTGTCAATTACAATTTTATAACATAAGAATACAATTACAAAGGTACAAAATACATCATTAAAGAACATAACAATACAGATAACATTTGTAGTACAGGCTTGACAACAGAATAGAAATAAACATATACATCAATGTTACAGGAATTATGAGATAAGTAGATACATAAAAGATCAGAATAAATTTTGAAACATCAACTTCACACATGAGCATTAAAACAAAACAGAATAAATAATGTCTAAGCATATTTACAAGGTAAATAACATATTATTAATGCCAATTATATTTGAGGATAACAGTATTCCTCATCATACTGAATGTAGCTTAGTATTAGAAAAATTCTACAACATAAGTCTTATCAGATAAACATATAAATACAGGAAAAACATAAATACACAAGGGAACACAAACACATAGTGGGATAACACAAGGAAAGGACAGGGTTTCTTTTGCTGCAGTATTTTGCAAACAAAACTTTCTTTACTTCTCGGAGATCTCCCTTCGTTCCTCATTATTTCCAAAAAGTCCTATCTATACCTGTTTTCTGTACTTTTTTCGTATGACTTCTCAATGCATTTCTTCCAATTCATCGTAACTCATTCTCTTATATAGTCTACCCCCTCTTAAGCTAACTTAAATCAACTGAGCTCAGATGCTAAACTAAGGAACGAGGCAATGCAGCAGCACAAAACAATTAACACAAACAGCAATGATAAAAAATACAAAAGGCAAAGCAAGCAGTATAAATTACAACTAATATAAGGCAATGAGCAGCAAACAAGAAAAATAAATCAGTAGTAAAACTGGCTTAAAAGAATAATACAAAGTGAAATTTAGTAGCACTATGCCTGGCAAACAGCAGAAGCAAATAAAATTTAAACCTAGACCTCAAGCAGAAAAAAATATTACACTAAAAATGGCCATGTCTAATACCTATGTCACATCTTAACACTAGAGTGATGCATCACAATTTATTCTAGAAAAGAAATTACCAAGTCATTAAAAAAAGTATTTATGCAATTCCTGTGAAGGGAAATGTCTATTTGTGCTCTCTTTTCTAAGAAAGTTTATCAGAAACGTATTCTTTACTGGGTCTGTAGACAGAAAATAGTGATATTAGTACATCTATAAAATTTTATTTTAACCAATGCTGCAGTGCAGCTAGAAACTAGGCATTAAACAAATTGAGTAAATAAATACATAAAGCAAGCCATATGGCATTTCTCTCAATTAGCAAGACAATAGCCGTGAAATGTTTCTCATCATTTCATTAGGCATTTTAGTTAATATCATAAATTAAGAGCTCCACAGTGTAATCATATGTTTTCAAGTTCGACCGTGTTGTTTTTGCGATGCTCTCTACAAAGGAACGTCAATAGCGAGGATAATGGCCTCCCTTTTTTTTTTCTCCACCTGCGCCTCTGGCACACACTAATGACTTCTTTCCAGGTGACTGTCGCCCATCTGGGTGCCCACGACGCATTACGTGCAGGTGGTCACTTAACTTTCTTACGGAAATATTTACGACAGCAGTTTCCGCTACAGTGACAGTCTCATATAAAAAATTTCACAGGCCAAGAATTTGCGTTACAAATGTGTAGAAACAAAATCCTGTAAATATAACAGCGTCCAAAAAATTTTCGCCAGCATTGTGATACATTCACGTATATACACACATTTCATAACTCTTAAAGTACTATTCTTGGTTTCCAACAACCTTTTTCACAAACCAGAGTCCCTAAACACTACTCATTATTCCTTACCTTATTCGTCGACACTTCTTCAATATTTTATGATAACAGATATGTATCTTACTCAAATAACTCATATAGCATCAGCTTATTGATCATAAACATACCGCAACAGCATAATACACATAGTCATCGTAATAATAGCATCATCACACCTCAGTCAAATCTCAAAAACGTCGTAGCTTTCTGCAATAATGTCAAAACCTAAAAAAAATTCTCTGCTCATTTCAATAATGTCATCTACCTCAAACGTACTTTAAAATCATGCTCCCTTACCAAATACATCATTCAAAGCTCTCATAGTATCACAATGGTTCCAAAAAAATATGAACAGTTCACAAAGTACAGACAAAATACAATTTCATAAGTGTGAAGTTACCCAACTGTGTAATTGCGTAAACATGTGTCACTGATGTGGTAAAAACAATGTTTATCTCTCAGTTAAATGATCAGATAGCTGTGTAATTTGTGTGTTAGAGAAATATGGTACCGATGTGTAAAGTTGTATAAGCAAATACCATATTAGCTAAGGCTCCTTGTGCTTGCCAAACACATGGTACACTAAGTAGGCGTGTACCCCCCTGAGGATTAATGTAATTATACCCTCAGGTGTTACAGATAATTGCAATGGAATGAAATGTATCACAGATAAACTTCGTATCATTGTACTTCAAATATCTTTAAAAATAAATGTTTTAAGTACAAAATTAATCACTCAAATACGTGTCCTATAGCGCTAAATGTGCTCTTGCTGTAAGATAATTCTGTGGAAGTGTCGTAATTATCGTCCTCCGAAAGCTAAGTTCTGCAGAAGTCAATGTACTTACCTGATGATAAACAAAAGTGAAATGCTTCGAGTATAGATATCTTAGTTATTACACTTATTGCCGTGATGAAGAAAGTACTGTGCTGTAACGTATTGTTGAGCTACAGAAAAGCTGTCTCCTTGTAGCTATACCACAAAAGTTACTACTAAAATATGTTTTACTTTCCAGAAGAATTCAGAAAAACTGTGCAGATATAAAACAGATACACCGCAAAAGCAACAAGGTAAATTGTGTCACACATTAGTAGCGTCGTGATATAGTCGTGTAGCTGTCGAATAAACTAACCACTGTGTCATCTGGTATCTCACAGAAAGTACTTTAAATCCAGAATGTATTTTCAAGTAAACCAAAATGTTGCATTAAAATCTCATTAGCAGTACCAGTATATGTTCTAAGTATGTAAGCCTTATAGTCGTTACGTAATCGTGCAACTAACAAGCAAGAATGTACAAATAACAACACTGTGTCGTCTGTTCACTATAACAATGCATTCGTAATTTCTGTTTAAATGTTCCCTAGGTTCTAGACTGGATATTTAACTTCAAACATTGTTGCATGTTAACAGTTTCTCAAGTCTGACAAAGCATACTAGAAATGTGAAGTGAAAAATTTTGTGGCAAAGACAAAGTTAAAAAGGAGATTATCTTTCAATAAACGGTTTTACATGTGAAATATGGTGTAACCCTTTGCTCTTCCTAGTACACAGAGTTTCAACTTGAACGCAATTATCATACGGTATACGTCGGTAAAGAATACTGGAATTTTTCTCAAGGTTAGCGTCTATGTTATTTTTCCCTGAGCCAGCCGGCGCACGTGGCAGCCTGCGGTGCGAGTCATTGCCTGTCTCTTTGTTGGCGCGCGCCGTTATTGGGATTAGGAGACCGAACTTCTACAAATTCACTCTGACGAGAAGGCCCTGCCCTGTTTAAATCCCGCCAGTTCTGATGCAATTCAGGTCTGTCGTTACGATCACATTGTCTGTCGTCATGTCGGTAGTTCCTGTAGTTTCTTTCTTGTCGGTTAAGTGGTGGAGAATTTCTCCCTGAATCGTAATTGCGCGCTGGACCGTTGCGTCTAAAGTTATTCTGCTCCCTTGATAATAATTATTTTGGTTCCCAAATTGTCTGTTTCTCTGATTGTCTCTGTGATAGTCACTACCGCGGAGAGGTGATCTTTCCCTGTAATTATTACTACTCTGTCAACGGTTGTCATACGGGTGGTGTCTGTTTAGGTCACGATATGTGTTGTGAGAATAGCCTTGTCGTGTCCAGTTATTATTTCTTTCATCGCAGAATTGTGACAGATGTGACCTGTAATTGTTGTGCTCCTGTTTCCGCGTTCCCCGATTGTCAGTGTCATTTTCCAGTTCTTGTAACAGTCCCTGAAAAGCCTCAATGTCTTTTTTGCAACGTCCTGCTAAAATAATATGTCGTAAATGTTCAGGTAATTTGATTAAGCAAATGCGGATGAGTTCTGAGGGGCTGTATGGATTTGACAGGTACTGATTCTTGTGCAACATGTCTTCAAAATATTTCACAAGACTGGAGAATTCAGATTGTTCGAAATGTTTCATCATTATGATACCATGTTTTACTCGGTCTTGTGTGGCTTGAGACCAATATGCTGAGAGGAAGGCATGGTAAAATTCTCCTTCACTGTGGCAATCGTGAATGACCGATCGCATTCTTACAGCTGGTTCATTCTCCAAGTAGCCACACATAAATTCTAATCTGTGGTGCAATGACCAGTTGGGAGGAAAACAATGAGAGAATTGATGGAGCCATGCTTGTGGATGAATGTCGTTGCCAGAATTCTTAAATGTTTTGAATTTACGTGTAGTAATGAACAGCTTATAGTCAAAATCATCATGTCGGCGAGTCGCATATCGGTCATTGTTAGGTCGTGTCGGCCGTTCCATCTCAAAATTCGGTGCACATTGCCAATTTCTTTCATAACTTCCGAAATGACCTGTGTTATTATTTTGCGGCTTTTCCGTATTTCTAAGTCCCTTTTCCCGTGTTGGAGCGCGAGTGTCCTCTGAAATACGTAATTCTTGTATTACCTGTGTCAGCTGATCTTGTACTTCCCGGATTTCTCTTTGGTGTTGCGTATTAATTTGATTCAGATTTTGTTTCAGTTTCCTAATTTGTTCGCTCTCTTCTGTGTCATTAAAGACTACCGGTTTTGTGTCATTCAGATTATCATCTACCTTCGTAGATAAATTATTTAGCTGATCCGAAAGTTCAACTACTTTCTCTGATAATGAACTAATTTCCTCCATGTGTCTTTCTGCACCAATTTTCAGAGTATCTACTGTGTCCTTTAAGTTTTCTTGAGTTTTTGCAAGTTGCATAACCGAATCGGTAGATGCAACTGAGTCAATTTTATCTTCCAGGGTCTCATGATTTTCATGAACAATAGTTTGCAGTTCTTTTATGGCTGCTTCGTGATTCTGTAATGCATTTTCATGCCGCGAAAAAATAGGTTGAAAATGCTCACAAATTTGTGTTTTTACGTCATTACAGACTTTTTGACATTTCGATTCAATGTTATGTAACTCAGTAGTTAAATCTTCACGTGTTTGTTCAAGTGTGGTGTCTAACTTTTGAAGATTTTGTTCCATTGTGTCTAACTTTTTAAGATTTTGTTCCACTGTGTCTATCTTTTTGAGATTTTGTTCCACTGTGTCTAACTGTTGCTGTGTTTGTCTCTGGTGTTGTTCCATTGTGTCTAACTGTTGCTGTGTTTGTCTCTGGTGTTGTTCCATTGTGTCTAACTTTTCAAGCTTTTGTTGTGTTTGTCTCTGATTTTGTTCCATTGTGTCTAATTTTTCAAGCTTTTGTCCCATTTGTTGCATTAATTGTAATAACAATGCACTGGTGTCTGAAACATGTTCCTCAGTGCTTTTCGGCAGTGAATTTGCACCGGCACCATTCACATTTTGACAAGTGGAAAATGTGTCTTGACTCATTTGAGAAAACGGTGAGAACCCAAAACCTGAGTCTACAGTATTTGCAAAATTGTGTCCTGTCATTCCCGATTCCTGAGGCGAGCTGTTGCTGACCGATAGATCGATAATGCTTCCCTCTTCACTAATTGTTTCACTGTCCACGCCATTGTTTGCCGCCCGCTCCATTTCCCTATGCACAATTACCAAATTACTACTTTGAACATCAGTTAATTCATTACTCGGTGGCGCTAACACACTGCTTTCGTTTTCACTGTCATTTCTCAGTTTACTTTGGAGCCTAGTATTACGTTTTTCACACGCCATTATTGTCACAGTATTTCACACGACAACACAGAAAAACACAATTTGAAGAGCAAAAATAAGAGAACACATTAACATAACACTGAAAATAATATCTAGTTAATTGCAGCTGCGAAATACTTGGTGCAAATCTACATGCGTGCCACAACTGTTTTACTGTACAACAATGAAAGACTGCAATTACAAAGGAGATTTTCTCTACAATTACGCGCTAGCAATAAACAAAAGCTACACTAATTACACAAACTACAAGAAAAAATCAGAAGATTCCAGTGAGGTATCCTCGGCTAAGGGTCGACATATGAAACGTCCCCTTAGAACAAATTATACATGACTGTGCTTAAACTGACACACAATATTTTTAGCGCGACGCAATCTGACTTTCAAAAAAATCCCTACAAAAGAATGGCCCTGACTAACATTAAACTATACCTTTCACAAATCACTTACCTCACAAAAATCACTGCAATACAGCGAGCGCCACTACTGCCAACTAAATAAAAGATTCAAAGTAGTGAAGGCACTAACTACTGATAGGCATAGTTAGCAAATGAAAGATTTTGATAGAGAACAAACACTGTATTTACCTCAATAGTCATAATATATATAGTAGTTCATGACAAATTTCAAAACTCCGCCATCTCTCTCCCCACATCCACCACTGCTGGCGGCTCACCTCCAACTGCGCAACGCTACGCGCTGTTCACAGCAACAATGCAAAGCAGCCACAGACTGCACACAGCACAGCCAGTGATTTTCATACAGAGGTGGCGTTACCAATAAAAAAACCTAAACAGCCTACTTACAACAGTCCTTGGCGTCAGCACCAGTAGTCGCGCATCCTGATTTACAACAAGCTGTTTTCCCAACATCCACCAGAAGATGGATGTACGAGCATATATCCTGAAGCCTATCGAGCTAAACTTCTTGGTTCTGTATTGGCCTCCTCCTGTTGCTCGACGGTCCAGTACCCTCCTGAGAAGACCTCGTTCCACAAGTTCCAAGTTTCTAACAAGCCTCAGCCTGACTAACACGATTCAGGTCGGATCGCTGTCTGCTATAGTCTTAAAGTTAGCATAGATTTAAAGATTCTTCTCGTCGTAGATGTTCGTAGTAAGATCACCTCGTTTATCCGTGCTGCCACACTTCCTTTTCCTGCCAAACCAGTGTCCTTCGTAACTTATGTTAGTATGAAACCGAAATTCGCAGCCGTCGTGAACCTTTTGGTTTTGCAAAGTCTCGGCAATGGTGCAGAAAGTCGCTGCGTTACCTTTGCATCGTTGTCGAGAACTGACTTGCAGGTCTTCTGAGAGGAAGTACTACGGGACACTATGTACAAGTTGCAGTGTTCGGTTCTGCAGTGACTGAACAGCTGTGTGTGCTGCTTTAAGCCGTACCAATCACTACGTATTCCAGCACTGGCCTATTATGGCAGATATATTGAAGAGGCTCATCCCAAGACACCGAAGACGTTGTCACGTCAACACCGGCTCTGGGACGAATAGCCTAATAATACCAATCACAGAATGAAACTTGTGAAATCGGCTCCAGTAATCAACAATGCGGGGGTGGGGGCGGTCCTTCTTCAGGAAGGGGACGAAGGAAGGAGGCCTACTGCCTACGCTTCGCGTGCTTTGAACCATTTACAAAAGAACTATTCTACACTCCTGGAAATGGAAAAAAGAACACATTGACACCGGTGTGTCACACCCACCATACTTGCTCCGGACACTGCGAGAGGGCTGTACAAGCAATGATCACACGCACGGCACAGCGGACACACCAGGAACCGCGGTGTTGGCCGTCGAATGGCGCTAGCTGCGCAGCATTTGTGCACCGCCGCCGTCAGTGTCAGCCAGTTTGCCGTGGCATACGGAGCTCCATCGCAGTCTTTAACACTGGTAGCATGCCGCGACAGCGTGGACGTGAACCGTATGTGCAGTTGACGGACTTTGAGCGAGGGCGTATAGTGGGCATGCGGGAGGCCGGGTGGACGTACCGCCGAATTGCTCAACACGTGGGGCGTGAGGTCTCCACAGTACATCGATGTTGTCGCCAGTGGTCGGCGGAAGGTGCACGTGCCCGTCGACCTGGGACCGGACCGCAGCCACGCACGGATGCACGCCAAGACCGTAGGATCCTACGCAGTGCCGTAGGGGACCGCACCGCCACTTCCCAGCAAATTAGGGACACTGTTGCTCCTGGGGTATCGGCGAGGACCATTCGCAACCGTCTCCATGAAGCTGGGCTACGGTCCCGCACACCGTTAGGCCGTCTTCCGCTCACGCCCCAACATCGTGCAGCCCGCCTCCAGTGGTGTCGCGACAGGCGTGAATGGAGGGACGAATGGAGACGTGTCGTCTTCAGCGATGAGAGTCGCTTCTGCCTTGGTGCCAATGATGGTCGTATGCGTGTTTGACGCCGTGCAGGTGAGCGCCACAATCAGGACTGCATACGACCGAGGCACACAGGGCCAACACCCGGCATCATGGTGTGGGGAGCGATCTCCTACACTGGCCGTACACCACTGGTGATCGTCGAGGGGACACTGAATAGTGCACGGTACATCCAAACCGTCATCGAACCCATCGTTCTACCATTCCTAGACCGGCAAGGGAACTTGCTGTTCCAACAGGACAATGCACGTCCGCATGTATCCCGTGCCACCCAACGTGCTCTAGAAGGTGTAACTCAACTACCCTGGCCAGCAAGATCTCCGGATCTGTCCCCCATTGAGCATGTTTGGGACTGGATGAAGCGTCGTCTCACGCGGTCTGCACGTCCAGCACGAACGCTGGTCCAACTGAGGCGCCAGGTGGAAATGGCATGGTAAGCCGTTCCACAGGACTACATCCAGCATCTCTACGATCGTCTCCATGGGAGAATAGCAGCCTGCATTGCTGCGAAAGGTGGATATACACTGTACTAGTGCCGACATTGTGCATGCTCTGTTGCCTGTGTCTATGTGCCTGTGGTTCTGTCAGTGTGATCATGTGATGTATCTGACCCCAGGAATGTGTCAATAAAGTTTCCCCTTCCTGGGACAATGAATTCACGGTGTTCTTATTTCAATTTCCAGGAGTGTATTTACGAGCTGGAGGCGCTCGCGGTATTACTTGGCTTTTTTCAGGAGCCTGGCAAGCAACATGATAGTCATGAATTGGATGAAGGTAGTTCTTCCATAGGGAGAATTAGGTCGATTCTTGCTGATTTTCCACAGCTGTTTAAAGACATTTGGGAATATCAGGAGAAGGAAGACAAGGTGCAGGAGCTAAAACAAAAATTTGAAGTAAAAGTGGTGACACCATATCTGCTTAGAGCTGGTGTATTGTGTTGCAAGGCTCAGTACGATAAAGGTTGCAAAATTGTGGTGCCTGGGGAACTGGTGCCTTTCATTTTTAAATATTTTCATGAATCGCCAGTGGGTGCCCATTTGGGAATATTTAAAACTCGCAAAAAGTCGTCAGCATTTCATATGCAAGGGCATGGATAAAGATATTAAGCACGATGTTCGCACATGTCAGGTGTTTGCTGCTGCCAAACCAGAGCAGGAGGGTAGGGTTGGGTGGCTGGAATCCGTACCTGCGGACTATCCCCTTCAGAAAATGTACCTCGATCTAAGAAAGGTAATAAGTACATCCTAGTATGTATTGATGCCTTCAAAAGGTTCTCTTGGATGGATCCCACTAGGGAAGCGACGACTGAAATTGTGATACAGAATTTGAAAAATATATTTGGCGTGTTTGGACCGCCGTAGTATTTGGTTAGCGAGAATGCTTCATGTTTTACTTCAGGAGGGTTTAAGAACTTTTGCATGGGAATGGGCGTTACCCATTTGACGACGACTCCCTATTACCCGAAACCATTGTATGTCGAAAGGGTAAATCGCTATCTCAGGGTGGCATTAATTGGCTATCCCAGTAAAGACCGGGAGAACTGGTGGGATCGCACTCTCCCTTGGCTTATGATAGCGTTTAACACGGCCAAACATGAAACGCATTTTTCGACTTCTGCGGAGCTCATGTTGAACTTCAAGATTTCCACACCTCTGAGTAACCTACGGTCCAGTAGGGATCTGATACCTGAGAACATTGAGCCTCAGCAGCTGGTGAATCAGTGGAAAAGGGCTACGTGCAATATTCTTAAGGCTTGTCAGATTCGCGCAAAGCGTTACAACGAGGGGGCGGCGGCCAAACCCGTATTAGTTGTGAGATTCGGTGTGTGTAAAAAAAACTCCTCCCACATTTCATCGGGTCTTACGTTATTAGACGTTTTATAACATCGGTCACCGTTATGCTGATGGACCCTCAGCAAGGAAAGACAATAACAGCTTATCTCTCTCAGATAAACCCGGATCCATCACTTATTCATTCTGGGAAGGGAGCCGTGAACGCCAATTAAGGAGGGGGGGGGGGGGATGGAGTATGTGTCGATATTCGGCACGATTGTGTTCCGGCCCGCGAGTGTTGAGGTCGACACTGGCCTCACAGGAGGTTGCGGGGGCGCCGAGTTGGCGGCCAGTGGCCCTCTGGCGACGAGGAGTGGAGGACCAGCGAGTACCGAGCGGGAAGGACAGAACGGCAGTGTTGGGGTCCAGGATTGTGCAGTAATAACTGTGGCACTCTTGGTAATGAACTGATGGTGAAACCGATACGCTTGGGAAATGATCGCTGCTGTGGAGCGATAAGCCGTGGGCTCTGCAGTTGTACGGACACCATTTATGGCGAGCTGTGGCCGATGTCGTTTGTGGGTGTTTTGCCGCGGTAGATAAACGAGACAGCGTGGGCCCGACCTGAACACGCTGTGCTGTAGCATGTTCGCCCACAATAAGGATGTCATGATGTTGGAGAAGAAAGCGGTGGAATGCGGTAATTGTATTAACCTTCAGCAGGCTTACGTGGCCGTTGTCACTGGAGTTAAAATCTTCTGGGTTATTAGGCCGCCTCATATTTCTACTAAAATGATCGACGTTTTGACCCCTCTGCTGGGATCTTGCTCAGAATCTTCTGGTGTCCACTACTGCTAGAACACTGTCCGAAACGAGTGTCGCGTCCTCTTAAAAAGGGGAGTTTTCTCGCGTTCCTGCTCGAGAAGTCATAGTATTGGTTAAAATTCATATGGCAACCATTGGTGGGCCATAGTCATAGGCTGATATTCCCCCTCTGATTCAGAAGAAGGGGCATTGTCGGCTAATCTCCTGTGGATACCATTGGCGATCCATCGTCATTAGATAGAAAAGGGGGATTGGTTGAAATTCCTGCTACTGCTATTGTTTGGTCGTCATCATTGGCTAGATTCGAAACGGACAGAGCAAGAGAGGGGGAATGTTTACCCAAAATATTATTGTCCGCCGAGGTGACTTGCAGCGCGTTGTTTATGTGGCTCGCACACCGTGGCCGCGTATTCACTTCCTTGATGGCGGGGAGCCACGATGCCGGAAGCCTATAGCCGTCCTCTCTATTGAAATTACATGCATTCTTGGAAATTTCAACCGCTTCTCAGACTTACCTCCTATAAATGTATCTTTCCTTAGCCAGTACACGTAAGTTATTAAAATCGATGTCAGAGCCACAGTTCTCACGATGTTCCGCTACCGCCGATTTTGCACTTTGTTTTAGCCGCATGTGCTGTTCGTGCTCCTTAACGCGTTCCTAAACAATTCTTCCCGTGTCACGTATATACGCCTTGCCGGAGCCACGTGTCACTTGATAGAGGCCTGCATTGTGGAGGCGAGCAGGTGCATCACTTCTCGAGCACGAACGCGAGATCACTCCACTTTATAAGAGGACGCGGCGCTCGTCTCTGACAGTGTTTTAGTAGTAGTGGACACCGTGAGATCCTGACGAAGATCGCAGCAGAGGCGTCGAAACGTCGATCATTTGAGTAAAAGTATGACGCAGCCTAATAACCCAGAAGATTTAAACTTTAAATCCTATTATATGTCTTATTTGTGAACATAATTTTCTGTTATCAGCATTACTCATTGGACAGATCTGAAATTGTCACTTCTGCGCTGTAGTCCAGCGGGTTACAAATACTGGAATTTGACAAATATGCTAACTGTGGGTTTTGGATATGTTTTTATATCTGCGTGATAAATGAAAGTGAATTTTCAAGTTTGTAAGGTACCTTTCTAGCAATAAGATTCTGTAAGTTTTTATTTTGAAGTGATGTTCTTTGCTACTGTTATTCGTTGAGAATTTATTACCCGATTAATCAAAGGAACAGTTACTTAACCAGCATTTCTATGAAGTGTCTTAAGACTTGTTTTCAGTGAACCATTATTAATAAATTACGTCAATCAGTAATTGTATAAGCACTTATTGTAGGCACCCAACTCCATCAGCCAATCAACCGTGGCCAGTTGGGAACGGGCATTTATGTAATATCAGGGGACTGGAGGCTATTTGTTAACTTGTGGCAACGCTAATCCTGTTGTTTGTTGTTCTTGTTGAAGTTGTAAGTAGGCTGTTTAGGTTTTTTTATTGGTAACGCCACCTCTGTATGAAATTCACTGGCTGTGCTGTGTGCAGTCTGTGGCTGTTTTGCATTGTTGTAATACTCGCCATTGTAGTGTTAGGCAGCTGGCTGTGAACAGCGCGTAGCGTTGCGCAGTTGGAGGTGAGCCGCCAGCAGTGGTGGATGTGGGGAGAGAGATGGCGGAGTTTTGAAATTTGTCATGAACTGCTATATATATTATGACTATTGAGGTAAATACATTGTTTGTTCTCTATCAAAATCTTTCATTTGCTAACTATGCCTATCAGTAGTTAGTGCCTTCAGTACTTTGAATCTTTTATTTAGCTGGCAGTAGTGGCGCTCGCTGTATTGCAGTAGCTTGAGTAGCGAAGATTTTTGTGAGGTAAGTGATTTGTGAAAGGTATAGTTTAATGTTAGTCAGGGCCATTCTTTTGCAGGGATCTTTGATAGTCAGATTGCGTTGCGCTAAAAATATTGTGTGTCAGTTTAAGCACAGTCATGTACAATTATTTAAAAGGGGACGTTTCATATGTCGACCCTTAACCGAGGATACCTCACTGGAATCTTCTGATTTTTTGTTGTAGTTTGTGTGATTAGTGTAGCTTTTGTTTATTACTAGCGCGTAATTATAGAGAGAATTTCCTTTGTAGTTGTAGTTTTTCATTGTTGTACAGTAAAACAGTTGCTCTTCAAATTGTGCTTTTCTGTGTTATCGTGTGAAATATTGTGACAATTATGGCGTGTGAAAAACGTAATACTAGGCTCCAAAGTAAACTGAGAAATGACAGTGAAGACGGAAGCAGTGTGTTAGCGCCGCAGAGTAATGAATTAACTAATGTTCAAAGTAGTAATTTGGTAATTGTGCATAGGGAAATGGAGCGGGCGGCAAACAATGGTGTAGACAGTGAAACAATTAGAGAACAGGGAAGCATTATCGATCGATCGGTCGGCAACAGCTCGCCTCAGGAATCCGAAATGACAGGAAACAATCTCGCAAATACTGTAGATTCAGGATTTGGGGCCTCACCGTTTTCTCATATAAGACACATTTTCTGCTTGTCAAAATGTGAATGTTGCCGGTGCAACTTCACTGCCGAAAAGCACTGAGGAACGTGTTTCAGACACCAGTGCATTGTTATTACAGTTAATGCAACAAATGGGACAAGGGCTACAAAAGTTAGACACAACGCTTGAACAAAATCAGAAACAAATGAAACAAAATCAGAGACAAACACAGCAACAGTTAGACACAATGGAACAAAAGCAGAGTCAAACACAGCAAAAGCTACAAAAGTTAGACACAATGGAACAAAATCTTCAAACGTTAGACACAATGGAACAACACCAGAGACAAACACAGCACCAGTTAGACGCAATGGAACAAAATCTTCACACCACGCTTGAACAAACACGTGAAGATTTGACTACCGAGTTACATAAAATCGAATCGAAATCTCAAACAGTCTGTAACGACGTAAAAACACAAATTTGTGAGCATTTTCAACCTATTTTTTCGCGGCATGAAAATGCATTACAGAATCACGAAGCAGCTATAAAAGAACTGCAAACTATTGTTCATGAAAATCATGAGACCCTGGAAGCTAAAATTGACTCAGTTGCATCTACCGATTCGGTTATGCAACTTGCAAAAACTCAAGAAAACTTAAAGGACACAGTAGATACTCTGAAAATTGGTTCAGAAAGACACATGGAGAAAATTAGTTCATTATCAGAGAAAGTAGTTGAACTTTCGGATCAGCTAAATAATTTATCTACGAAGGTAGATGATAATCTGAGTGACACAAAACCGGTAGTCTTTAATGACACAGAAGAGAGCGAACAAATTAGGAAACTGAAACAAAATCTGAATCAAATTAATACGCAACACCAAAGAGAAATCCGGGAAGTACAAGATCAGCTGACACAGGTAATACAAGAATTACGTATTTAAGAGGACACTCGCACTCCAACACGGGAAGAGGGACTTAGAAATACGGAAAAGCCGCAAAATAATAACACAGCGCATTTCGGAAATTATGAAAGAAATTGGCAAGGTGCACCGAATTTTGAAATGGAACCGCCGAAACGACCTAACAATGACCGATATGCGACTCGCCGACATGATGATTTTGACTATAAGCTGTTCATTACTGCACGTAAATTCAAGGTCATTAGAGCACAGATTAGAATTTATGTGTGGCTACTTAGAGAATGAACCAGCTGTAAGAATGCGGTCGGTCATTCACGATTGCCACAGTGAAGGAGAGTTTTACCATGCCTTCCTCTCAGCACATTGGTCTCAAGCCACACAAGACCGAGTAAAACATGGTATCATAATGATGAAACGTTTCGAACAATCTGAATTTTCCAGTCTTATGAAATATTTTGAAGACATGTTGCATAAGAATCAGTATCTTTCAAACCCATACAGCCCCTCAGAACTCATCCGCATTTGCTTAATCAAACTGCCTGAACATTTACGACATATTATTTTGGCAGGACGTTGCAAAGACGACATTGAAGCATTTCAGGGACTCTTACAAGAATTAGAAATTGACACTGACAATCGCGGAACGCGAAACCAGGAACACAATCACTATAGGTCACATACGTCACAATTCCATGACAACAGAAACAATAACTGGACACGACAAGGCTATTCTTACAACGCAAATCGTGACCAAAACAGACACCACCCATATGACAACCACTGGCAGAGTAATAATAGTTACAGAGAAAGATCGCATTTCCGTAGTAATGAATATGACAGAGACAATCATAGAAACAAACAATTTGGCATCCAGAACAATTATTATCAAGGGAGGCAGAATAACTTCAGACGCAACAGTTCGGCGCACAGTTACGATTCAGGGAGAAATTCTCCACCACGTGACGGACAAGGAAGAAACTACGGAATCTACCGACATGACGACAGACGATATATTCGTAACGACAGACCTGAATTGCATCAGAACTGGCGGGATTCAAACAGGGCAGGGTCTTCTCGTCAGAGTGAATTTGTAGAAGTTAGGTCTCCTAATCCCAATAACGGCGCGCGCCAACAAAGAGACAAACAATGACTCGCACAGCAGGCAGCCGCGTGCGCCGGCTGGCTCAGAGAAAAATAATATAGACGCTTACGTTGAGAAAAAAATTCCAGTATTCTTTACAGACATATACCGTATGATAATTGTGTTCAAGTTGAAACTCTGTGTACTAGGAAGAGTAAAGGTTTACACCACATTTCACATGTAAAACCGTTTATTGAAAGATAATCTGCTTTTAAACTTTGTCTTTGTCATAAAACTTTTCACTTCACATTTCTAGTATGCTTTGTCAGACTTAAGAAACTGTTAACATGCAACAATGTTTGAAGTTAAACATCTAGTCTAGAACCTAGGGAACATTTTTAAACAGAAATTACGAATGTATTGTTATAGTGAACAGACTACACAGTGTTGTATTTGTACATTCTTGCTTGTTAGTTGCACTATTACATAACGACTATCAGGCTTACATACTTAGGACTCATACTGGTACTCCTAATGAGATTTTAATGCAACATTTTGGTTTACTTGAAATTTGGTGTATCATGAGGTAAGTACATTGACTTCTGCAGAACTTCGCTTTCGGAGGACGATAATTACGACATTTCCACTGAGATTATGTTGCGACAAGACGCACAGTTTAGCGCTACAGTACACGCATTTGAGTGATTAATCTTATACTTAAAACACTTATTTTTAAAGATTTTTGAATTACAAAGAAAGTTTTCCATGATACATTTCATTCCATTGCTGTAATTTGTAACACCTGAGGGTATAATTACATTAATCCTCAGGGGGGTACACGCTTACTTTGTGTACCATGTGTTTGGCAAGCACAAGGAGCCCTAGCTAATATGGTATTTGCTTATACAACCGTACACATCGGTACCATATTTCTCTGACACACAAATTACACAGCTATCTGATCATTTAACTGAGAGATAAACATTTTTTTTACTACATCAGTGACACATGTTTACGCAATTTCACAGTTGGGTAACTTCACACTTATGAAATTGTATTTTGTCTGTACTTTGTGAACTGTTCATATTTTTTCGGAACCATTGCGATACTATGAGAGCTTTGAATAATGTATTTGGTAAGGGAGCATGATTTTAAAGTATGTTTGAGGTAGATGACACTATTGAAATGAGCAGAGAATTTTTTTAGGTTTTGACATTATTGCAGAAAGCTACGACGTTTTTGAGATTTGACTAAGGTGTTATGATGATATTATTACGACGACGATGTGTATTATGCTGTTGAGGAATGTTTATTATGATATGTATTAATTATGATGAAATACTGAATAAGTGTCGACGAATATGTATATGTGTAATAAGGTAAGGAATAATGAATAGTGGTTAGGGACTCTGACTTGTGAAAAAGGATGTTGGAAACCAAGAATCGTACTTTAAGAGTTATGAAATGTGTGTAAATGCGTGAATGTATCACAATGCCGGCGAAAATTTTTGGACACTGTTATATTCATAAGATTTTGTTTCTACACATTGGTAACGCAAATGCTCGACCTGTGAATTTTTTTATGTGAGACTGTCACTGTAGCGGAAACTGGTGTCGTAAATATTTCGGTAAGAAAGTTAAGTGACCACCTGCACGTAATGCGTCGTGGGCACCCAGCTGGGCGACAGCCACCCGAAAAAAAAAAAAAAAAGCCATTAGCGTGTGCCTTTCAGCGGCACAGGTAGAAAAAAAAAGGCAGGCCATTATCCTCGCTATTGACGTTCCTTTGTAGAAAGCATCGCAAAAACGACACAGTCGAACTTCAAAACATATGATTATACTGTGGAGCTCTTAAATTATGATATTTACTAAAATGCCTAATGAAATGATGAGAAACATTTCACGACTATTGTCTTGCTAATTGAGAGAAATGCCATATGGCTTGCTTTATGTATTTATTTACTCAATTTGTTTAATGCCTAGTTTCTAGCTGCACTGCAGCATTGGTTAAAATAAAATTTTATAGATGTACTAATATCACTATTTTCTGTCTACAGACCCAGTAAAGAATACGTTTCTGATAAACTTTCTTAGAAAAGAGAGCACAAATAGACATTTCCCTTCACAGGAATTGCATATATACTTTTTTTAATGACTTGGTAATTTCTTTTCTAGAATAAATTGTGATGCATCACTCTAGTGTTAAGATGTGACATAGGTATTAGACATGGCCATTTTTAGTGTAATATTTTTTTCTGCTTGAGGTCTAGGTTTAAATTTTATTTGCTGCTGCTGTTTGCGAGGCATAGTGTTACTGAATTTAACTTTGTATTACTCTGTTAAGCTAGTTTTACTACTGATTTATTTTTCTTGTTGAAACTTCCTGGCAGATTAAAACTGTGTGCCCGACCGAGACTCGAACTCGGGACCTTTGCCTTTCGCGGGCAAGTGCTCCACCAACTGAGCTACCGAAGCACGACTCACGCCCGGTACTCACAGCTTTACTTCTGCCAGTACCTCGTCTCCTACCTTCCAAACTTTACAGAAGCTCTCCTGCAAACCTTGCAGAACTAGCACTCCTGAAAGAAAGGATATTGCGGAGACATGGCTTAGCCACAGCCTGGGGGATGTTTCCAGAATGAAATTTTCACTCTGCAGCGGAGTGTGCGCTGATATGAAACTTCCTGGCAGATTAAAACTGTGTGCCCGACCGAGACTCGAACTCGGGACCTTTGCCTTTCGCGGGCAAGTGCTCTACCAACTGAGCTACCGAAGCACGACTCACGCCCGGTACTCACAGCTTTACTTCTGCCAGTACCTCGTCTCCTACCTTCCAAACTTTACAGAAGCTCTCCTGCAAACCTTGCAGAACTAGCACTCCTGAAAGAAAGGATATTGCGGAGACATGGCTTAGCTTCTGTAAAGTTTGGAAGGTAGGAGACGAGGTACTGGCAGAAGTAAAGCTGTGAGTACCGGGCGTGAGTCGTGCTTCGGTAGCTCAGTTGGTAGAGCACTTGCCCGCGAAAGGCAAAGGTCCCGAGTTCGAGTCTCGGTCGGGCACACAGTTTTAATCTGCCAGGAAGTTTCATATCAGCGCACACTCCGCTGCAGAGTGAAAATTTCATTCTGGAAACATCCCCCAGGCTGTGGCTAAGCCATGTCTCCGCAATATCCTTTCTTTCAGGAGTGCTAGTTCTGCAAGGTTTGCAGGAGAGCTTCTGTAAAGTTTGGAAGGTAGGAGACGAGGTACTGGCAGAAGTAAAGCTGTGAGTACCGGGCGTGAGTCGTGCTTCGGTAGCTCAGTTGGTAGAGCACTTGCCCGCGAAAGGCAAAGGTCCCGAGTTCGAGTCTCGGTCGGGCACACAGTTTTAATCTGCCAGGAAGTTTCATATCAGCGCACACTCCGCTGCAGAGTGAAAATTTCATTCTATTTTTCTTGTTGCTGCACATTGGCTCATATTAGTTGTAACGTTGCATTGCTTGGTAATTTAGATTTCCTGTAGCTTGCTTTGCAAGTTTCCATTTTTTGTCATTGCTGTTTATGTTAATTGTTTTGTGCTGCTGCATTGCCTCGTCCCTTAGTTTAGCATCTGAGCTCAGTAGATTTAAGTTAGCTTAAGAGGGGGTAGCCTATAAGAGAATGAGTAGCGATTAATTGGAAGAAATGCATTGAGAAGCTATACGAGAAAAGTACAGAAAGCAGGTATAGATAGGACTTTTGGAAATAATGTAGAACGAAGGGAGATCTCCGAGAAGTAAAGAAAGTTTTGTTTGCAAAATACTGCAGTAAAACAAACCCTGTCCTTTCCTTTTGTATTATTATGCTATGTGTTTGTGTACCCTTGTGTATTTGTGTACTTCCTGTCTTTAGTTGTTTATCTGATAAGACCTATGTTGTAGAATTTTTCTAATACTATGTTATTTACTTTGTAAAGATGTGTAGACATTATTTATTCTGGTTTGTTGCTCACATGTGAAGGTGATGTTTCAAAAGTTCTTCTGATCTTTATGTATTTACTTATGTCATAATTCCTGTAACACTGATGTATATGTTTATTTCTATTCTTTTGTAAAGCCTGTATTACTACAAATGTTATCTGTATTATTATGTTTTTAATGATGTTTTCTGTATCTTTGTAATTGTAGCTTGAGTAGCGAAGATTTTTGTGAGGTAAGTGATTTGTGAAAGGTATAGTTTAATGTTACTCAGGGCCATTCTTTTGCAGGGATCTTTGATAGTCAGATTGCGTTGCGCTAAAAATATTGTGTGTCAGTTTAAGGACAGTCGTGTATAATTGTTAAAAGGGGATGTTGTTTAAGGACAGTCGTGTATAATTGTTAAAAGGGGACGTTTCAAAGTGTCTAGTCACCGCTAAATTAATTCCACACAGGGTTAATGAGATTAGTTACAAATTTTGCGTTATTTGGTCTGCTACATACAAAAAGGGAACTTTTGTCAGCGTATATGGATGGGGTGTTGTTCCACATAGCGGCATACAGAATCACAGTCACACTAAAGGACGTGGAAACTACAGGAAATAGGTAGGGTTGCGTGTGGCAGATACTGCGACTAATTGCACCAGCTTTTACTGTAGAAAAGCAAAACGATACAGCTTCCCAAAGGGTTATGCAGCTCTTCACGAAAGAATCACACGTCGTAGAATCACTTTTCGAAAAGATTCATACACTTGAACGCACTCTTGAGACTTGGAGTGTGCCCAGAACACATTCCAAGCACCCACGTGGCCAACACAGTAGATGCATTACAAGTAACAAAGAAAACTGCCTGAAGTTTATAAAGCAACTCAATGAAAATACTGGGGCCCGGATTCTATTCTCTTAGCGAGCGTTTAAGATGCTTAACCACTCACGTGAGCATGGGGTTGCTATTCTGTTATTCTGCGAAACGGATTAATCTGAGATGTACCCTTTACCCTGTGGCTCCTGCAAGATGCAATTCCCACCCCCTCAGTACTACAGAAGTCAGATAGACGCTCCTAACGTTCTAAAGAGAAATGCCTGAAAAACTTTCAGCAATAAATATTTTCTGGAGTCGTCCGCTGTAAGGAAATGGCACAAAAATTCACAAAATTTCTTACGTAACTAGTGGGATACTTGGGTACTGGAGTAGTGCTAGTTAGTGTATGAAAAACATGAAATAAACGAAAATTATTATTTATTTTTTTTGCAAAAATTCTAAGAAATCAATGGCACTTTTGGTTATGAACTTAACACGTTATTTGCAGGTTCTTTGCGCAATGTGTAGTTACCTCTTATGGATAGGATTCGCTAATTAAATTTCTATACAAAGTTTAAGACTGTTATCGACTTGGCAGAATGGCTGAGAGCTGCACCTACTCAACGTGAATAATTATCCATTAGAATGTTGAAAGGTACGGTAGAGGCTGTCGCGTGTGAAATGCAGTGAAGTGTACTGTTGTGGAGGAAATATGGGGTCGCAAGAGCTGTAGCGCACAATACCGTAAGCTGCGATGACTGCTGTCTGCTGACAAATAAGATAACTCTCGTTCTATCTGGATTGACCTTCGCCAATCAAACTCTCCCTATGCCTTGATGAAGTCAAGGATTCCTATTCGCCCCTAGTCTAACTATTGGCGTGGTACACCGGTCAGATAACCAGTCCACCGCAATGCCACTCAAAATTCGCTCGCAGGCGTTTAACTATAACTCTGTCCGTTCACACCGCACAATAAATGTGGCGGGCAACACAGTGAACAACGCTTAATCGCAAGGACTCAATATAGAGAGTCGCACTTCGATTCGCTCTCGACAGAGGTGCTCTCCCAGTGAAGTACTGAGGAGAGACTTGTTCCTCGGTCTATGAGTACATGTACGAGCGTGCACGCTCTCGTTACGTGTTCTCGCTCGAAGAGCGACAACGGAACAGCGCCTCTCCACGCCAGACATGAAGGGGTATATCTTCCGGTCTCTTCCATTACTCCTTCAGCTCAAGGCGTCAGGACTATCGTCTGCCAATCGGCATTGCTCTTCTAAAACGGGAGAATGACGTTTCGTTTAAGTCGACCAATCTGGAAATCTGTAGTATCAGCGTTTGGCGCTTGCTGTGAAAATCTCTGAAACTGTGTGCTGTGTGTAAAGAATGTGTAGGCTGGCCGCTCCCACACAATGTAGCGGAATTTGCTTTTAAGCCGAACATGGGGTCGTTCCTCCTTTCACTCGGGCAAATGCTGTCCACTCCATGGGCGGTCACCGGCCAACGTAGATAGCTTGGGCCCGGCGTGCAGTTGCTCTCTCGAAGTAAAAGCTTTTGTGACCGTCGTGTCTTGAATGTGTGTGTGTGTACTCCAGCCTCGAGTATTTCAACCACGGTGCGCTTACTTGTTATTTGCATATCGTTTACATGAATTCATACAACATTGACTTTTTGCTATCGAGTTTGGGTTCGAAAGAAGCGTCTTGATGTGCGGAATATGATTGTGAGGGTGGAATAAGTAAGCAATGAAGGTCAGGAGACCACGATGTCTTACAATCGGCGCTGACAGAATTCGCGCGAACATGTGCCCATGACCTCATCATAAAGAAAACTACATCTGACAAAACTTTACTAATTAAGCAGTAACGACAAATTCTCTCAAACGAATAGATGTTACTCACAAGTGTTCCACAAACAGAGTGCATAGTCAACGGCCAACACACAATGTTCACGACTGCAGTTTACCAGTTACGTTAGACCAACGAAACTGTGATAATTAAATCGTTTTCTGCCTCTTCGCTGCCTGTACTGGCTCGAAACGACGCCGCTGCGAGCGCTGTAGGCGGCAGTGTGACCCACTCGGGCAGCTTCCACCTGTGGTGAGCACGAGCTGTGCTGCAGGGTCCCTGCACGGCCGACCCCGGACACGCCGCCAGACTGCCCAGGGGCGAACCTCTCACATGGTTGTCGCCACCTGATGCTCGCTATTCTTGACTCTGTTCATCTTTTCATGGGCCTACAGGCAATCCATTTGCTCAGGTTGCCCACAGTTCCATGCCCAGTGCACTCTACTTACCTTTGCCTTGTGCCCCACCTCTCTGTGTACCATTACATACAAACTTCATGCAATGACACACTCATAGAACCGCACAGATTGGAAGTGAGAAGCGTGACGCACAAAAATAAAACGCAGATGGGCTCATTCTCTTATCTATAGCTCATATTATAACGATGTAAAATTTTTGTTACTCCACACGATACTATGACAATCAGTCTGGTGAGATTCTAACATTACTGGTACGCAAATTGTTTAAATGGATCGTACTGACCGTACTGCTTCACTCAAACGCAATAACCGCTTCAGAGTCCCAGAAGACCACCGCGATGAGTTGCCGGCTGAGGAAGCGGCTTTGAAGTTTCTCTTCGGTGATGTAGCGCCACCGCACGGGTTGCCGTTTTGGTTCCGGTTCGAGGTGACGAATTCGTGTCTCACCACCTGTGGCGACGTTCGGCAAAAAATTGTCACGACCAGCCTCGCAACGCGCAAGCAGCTCCGCACACGCGGTCCCTCGTTGCCCTTTATGGCGGCGAGCAAACCGGCTGCCACACACGTTTGACTACACCAACTGGTGGACGAGTGTGTAAGCACTAGCAGCAGACACGTCCAGTTGTGCAGCGAGACGTTCGATTGCGATCCGTCGATCACCTCGAATGAGAGTGTCCGCACGTTCCAACACTGCAGGAGTCACAGCTGTTGCCGGCAGGCCGGGACACGTGTGCGCCACCTCGCTGCGATGGCGACAGATACCGCGCACAACGATTTACCGTGCTTTTGTTCATTACCATGTATCCGTAGTCATTCTACAAGCACCTGTGAGTATCTGCGAGACTCCGGTTTTGCGTAATGTTTGAATACTCCATTAGTAGTGTAGCGCTTGACACAGTCACGTCGGTTAAATATCTGGGCGTAACATTGCAGAGCGATATGAAGTGGGACAAGCATGTAATGGCAGTTGTGGGGAAGGCGGATAGTCATCTTCGGTTCGTTGGTAGAATTTTGGGAAGATGTGGTTCATCTGTAAAGGAGACCGCTTATAAAACACTAATACGACTTATTCTTGAGTACTGCTCGAGCGTTTGGGATCGCTATCAGGTCGGATTGAGGGAGGGCATAGAAGCAATTCAGAGGCGGGCTGCTAGATTTGTTACTGGTAGGTTTGATCATCACGCGAGTGTTACGGAAATGCTTCAGGAACTCGGGTGGGAGTCTCTAGAGGAAAAGAGGCGTTCTTTTCGTGAATCGCTACTGAGGAAATTTAGAGAACCAGCATTTGAGGCTGACTGCAGTACAATTTTACTGCCGCCAAGATAATATAAGAGCGATTAGGGCTCGTACAGAGGCATATAGGCAGTCATTTTTCCCCCGTTCTGTTTGGGAGTGGAACAGGGAGAGAAGATGCTAGTTGTGGTACGAGGTACCCTGCGCCACGCACCGTATGGTGGATTGTAGAGTATGCATGTAGATGTAGATGTAGAAATATATGTTGATCGACAAGCCAACGAACACTTTCGTAAAAATGAACATTTATTATCGGTGAAACCTCTAGATTTGCGGAGCACGTTGATCTCGCTGAGGAAAGATGATAGGGGCTGTTTGACCCGTCTCCTGTCTAGAATTTTGTCTTTCTGTAATGGGAGCTTGCACCGATAATATGTAAGTCGATTCGACTGTAATTTGCTGGCTTAGTATTATCTATTTCACTGTAATTAGTCGAGTTCATTATTTAAAAAGAACTACCAGGTCGTTTCTTATCGTATGCCTGATTTTGCGTTGTACTGCAATGTGTTTCACAGGCGAAATAGAAGAGCCGGAGATTGACGTTTCGGTGGCGAATGGCCGAACACTCTGTGTGTTATTTGGTTTATTGCTGTAGGCAACACTGCGTGCCTCTGATCGGTTACCGCCGGCAGACAGCGGCGCCTGCCAGCCCAGTCAGTGGCCCGGCTGTGACACAGGGGACCACCTGGTGGACCGGACGAGGTAAGGCTTCAGTCAGTGTTACAGAGTTCCTGTGAAGAAGATATTACTGTCCATCACCAATGTGGCTTGCCTCCAAGTCGCGACCGACAATTTATGTACAGCCATTTCTCTTATAAACTGCTATTTAATGTCGCGGCTTTGAGTAACTTTTAATTGAATATTTCATTGCGAGCCTGAGGGTAATGCCATGCGCTGAAATTTATGATTTCCCTTTCTGTACGTGATTTTCGTATGAAGCAGAGACCTACAAAATGAAGATTTGGATATGGCTGCCGCAGTAAAACATTTCCAACATTTCCAGATGTTTCGAGATCTACTTGTGGTGGTGATCGGTGGACCTCTGACAGCACAACGGTCGGTCTCTGACCTTCTGAGCTCCCATGCGTTACCTCTCACGCGACAGTACCATGGCGCCGTATCTCAGCCTGTAGAGACGGAACCCTTACAGGATCACTTTGTAGTCCGTCTCTCTCTCTCTGTCTATCCCTCTCACTGTTCAAAATCTTTTATCTCGGGAACTGGAAAACGTATTAAGTTGAAATTTACGTCACGTATTAACGTCTACTGTCCTTTGGCGATTTAAAACACTGAAACTTCTAAGCCAATGCAAACGATCGTTTTTGTCACACATTTTGATACTTTTCAAGCTCACTCATTGAGACCTTTAGGGTGCTTCCCGTTGATCTAGAGTCATGACATTTGGCAGGAAACAAGGCATCACAGCCGGCCGGAGTGGCCGTGCGGTTCTAGGCGCTACAGTCTGGAGCCGAGCGAATCCTGCCTCGGGCATGGATGTGTGTGATGTCCTCAGGTTAGTTAGGTTTAATTAGTTCTAAGTTCTAGGCGACTGATGACCTCAGAAGTTAAGTCGCATAGTGCTCAGAGCCATTTGAACCATTTTTTGAACCAATATCATACGAAAAAACTGTTTGTCATTTGTTATCCCGACTGACTGTCTGTCGGGATATTACAGAGCCTGTGTTATTCTGATTACGATGCAAAGTTGCTTTGGACATGCAGGAAGGGGCACTGCGGCGACTGCAGCCGTTATGAAATACATTAAATGAATTTGCAACTGCGAATAATCTCAACCGTCAGCTGTAGAATGGAATGACGATACCTGAAAAAAATTGTGCTTACAGGGACTCGAACCCAGCTTTCCCGCGTATCGCGAGCCGTCACCTCACCATTTTTATTTATTTTTGAACTTATTTATTTTGTTACTTAATTAATTTTTTGCACTAAGTAACTGAAACTAATAAGTACACTCGTTGTTGGGGACGCACATAACTGAAGACATACTTGGAGTTGCAGCAAAGCGCCAAAAGAAAGAGAGCAAACTGTGAGGCTATGGAAGCCATTAAATAAAGCTTAAGGGTGGAATCCGAACCACCATGAAGAGGTACTACATCATGCAACGGATGGGAAACAAAACCTGCGAAGAACCTTTCGTACTGGGGATTAAAAGAGGAAATGGGGAAAATACTGGTACAGAGTGCGAGGGTTCATGGCGAAACTCTCCATCTGCTTTATCATCCGGGTACGACTTCTGCAATGACCAAGGTAGATCCCACGTGGTGCCGTGTTGTACTCTATCGTCGTGTTGTAAATTTAGCTTCTCTTACCCGTAATGATCCAGCTGCGTGCAGGGTCGTGGTACGCACTCCACAAATAATTGGAAAAATATTGCCGATACTTTGAGTTACACAGGATCTTGCGATGTCGTTCCTGCAAATGGTTCCGAAAGTCTAAAGTATCCTTAGGGCCGTCTTGAAACAAATAATGCACTGCACATCCACGAAGCCACGTCACCGCATTATTTTTCGTGCGTGGGTAATACATGTCATCCGGGGACAATATAGTCTCGGGTTCTATATGATTCGGCGTCACTCAAAGTAAGTACGCTGCCATTTGCTTCAGTAAGTGCCAAACTGCCGTAGACTCGCCGCAGCTAAGACGGTGTTCATCGTCGTCTTGAACGCCACAGCTCGTGCACGTGTGTGAGTCCACCGTATGGATCGCATGCAGCCTTGATCTGGTCACCTGCTTACCGTTGACAGTATGAGGAGAACCCATTCTCTGAAGAAACTCTTGAACTTGCAAATGCACTTACCGACCATCCAATCGAGAAGTGCCGAGAAGAATGGCAACATCTAATTTAAAGTGTAGACATGAAATATTCTAGCCGGATTGCCTGGAAGACAATTAAGAAGCTAAAAAATGACCCTAAGCAGCAAACGGAAGCACCAAGAGTAACAGCCAAGCAAATAGCGCACCAACTCGTTCTTAATGGGAAAACGAAGACTCCAGCAAAAACCATCCCAATAAGAAGTGGCGAAAGTGACACGAACTACTACAGCCGTCCATTTACCATCGAAGAGCTAGAGTCCGCACTTAAATCTCTGAAACCTGGCAAAGCAGCAGGGCTACACAACCTTAGGAATGAACGGATCCTTAAATTTGGCGAGTACACGAAAAACTGGCTGCTCCTACTTTTCAGTACCTGTATCCGGCTAAACTACATCCCGAAAATCTGGAGAAAGGGTAAGGTCATAGCCATTCCAAAACCCGGTAAACCATTGGACGAGCCAAAAAATTTCAGACCGGTAACATTACTTTGCTGCTTGTACAAGGTGTTCGAGCGAATGCTGCTGAATCGATTTGTGCCTAATATTGATCATCAGATAATTCCGGAACAGACGGGGTTTCGCCCTGGGAAAACTTGCACTGGACAGGTCTTGAATCTTACCCAGTTCATAGAGGATGGGTACGAGAACCGTCTAATTACTGGAGCCGTACTTGTCGACCTCTCATCCGCATTCGACGCTGTAAATCACAAACTGCTGCTCACTAAAATATACGCTATGACTAATGATTTCGGGCTGATACAAATTATATCATATCTTCTCAGCAACAGACGGTTCATCGTAAACCTAGGAGGGAAGCGAAGCCGATGGCGTATCCAGAAAAATGGACTACCCCAAGGCAGTGTCCTCGCACCCACTCTTTTCAACATATATGATCAACCAGTTGCACCGCGGACGATCTTGCAATAGCCGTGCAGGGTCGGAACTTTAACGACATAGAAATTAGCCTTACGAATGCCCTCCACGGTCTAACGCCATACTGCGAAGCCAACTGCCTATTCCATCTTCGAAACCGAGACGCCAAACATACCCTAAACATCACGTGGAACAACCAACGGATCGCGTTCAGCAGCACTCCTTGTTATTTAGGCGTCACCCTTGATCGCACACTTACTTACAGACATCATGTAGACAAGGTCAGGGCCGGCCGCGGTGGTCTCGCGGTTAAGGCGCTCAGTCCGGAACCGCGCGACTGCTACGGTCGCAGGTTCGAATCCTGCCTCGGGCATGGATGTGTGTGATGTCCTTAGGTTAGTTAGGTTTAAGTAGTTCTACGTTCTAGGCGACTGATGACCACAGATGTTAAGTCCCATAGTGCTCAGAGCCATTTGAACCATTTTTGAACAAGGTCAGGGGCAAACTATCAACAAGAAACAACCTCCTGAGTAAGCTCACCTCCACAAAATGGGGTGCCGACCCACATACTTTACGTACGTCAGCACTTGCACTCTGCTACTCGGTTGCTGAATACGCTGCCCCAGATTGGGAAAGATCAGCGCATGCGAAACGAGTGGATCCTCTGCTGAACGATGCCTGTCGCGTAATCACGGGATGCCTAAGACCCACCCCGGTTAGCCAACTTGATTTGCTTAGTGGCATAGCTCCACCCAACATCAGACGAGCTATAGCAAGCGAAGCAGAGCGCCTCAAGCAGCTGCGCGACCAGCGCCATCCTCTCTTCGGACAAAACCCTCCACACACACGTCTGAAATCGAGACGGAGTTTCCTCACCTCAGTTCAACCACTCGAAACCTCAAAACAAAAGGCCAGATTGTCAAAATGGAAAGCAACACTGCCTACGGGAGACCAGGCACCTGTAATCTCACCCAACGAACAACTGGCCTCTGGAAATGAACTAAAATGGTCATTATGGAGAACGCTCAACCGCCTACGAACTGGGGTGGGCAGATGCAACGTAAACACGTGTAGATGGGGACACCGAGACGGGACGGACACGTGCCAGTACGGACAGACCCAAACAATGGACCACCTCCTGGAAAGCCTGCCGCGGTGGTCTAGCGGTTCTAGGCGCTCGTTCCGGAACCGCGCGACTGCTACGGTCGCAGGTTCGAATCCTGCCTCGGGCATGGATGTGTGTGATGTCCTTAGGTTAGTTAGGTTTAAGTAGTTCTAAGTTCTAGGTGACTGATGACCATAGATGTTAAGTCCCATAGTGCTCAGAGCCTCCTGGAATGCAGCAACATGGGGGAAGCGTGCAGGAAAGAAGATCTGGCAAACGCTACGGCAGTGGCAGTTAAATGCGCTGAATTTTGGCGGGACGTGATATGATATATATACTGTGTTTGTCTTTATATTGTAATGTGACTCCCCATTTTGGGTTTGTTTTATTTATACATATGTGTATTGTATTTGTATTTGTGTGTATATGTAATATGTGGGTTGTCTATGGCTTGGACACGATTAAATAAACCGGCAGCGTCCAGTGTCACGTGGTGAACCGTCCCCCCCCCCCCCCCCGCCCTCACACCACTCGCCACTCGACGTTCGACTGCCTCCTCTCCACGACGTCGTCGTGTCGTCCACGCTGCAGGACACGGTAAACCGCCCGTGCCGTCGCTGGTGAGGCGAGTCGAACGTAGCTGAGTTGGAGGTGAGAGACACCAGCGTACAAGAGTGACGCGGGGGCGTGGTGAACCGGCGCGGCTGGCGAGGGGGCGCCAGTGCTTCCGATAACAAACTCTTCAGGCTGTCCGGACGGCGGTGCCACAGTCTGACTAACGCGCTCACAAATAGGGCGACCGCTCTGCCATGAACGTGATAAAGGCCAAGCCCTCCCCGATCCGGAGGAAGGGTGAGAGTCTGATCTTGGAAAGCGTTCCTGAACTCACAGACACAAAAGCCGCCATTATACGGCGAGCTACCATCCACCAGTATAGGTAATATCTGGGCGATGTGCGGGATGCGTCACGTTAAATGTGTCTCGACATACTGGGTCCGTTCGACGATGTCCAGGGTTCGTAGGCGGTTGTTGGCAGTCCGAACACTTCGTAAAAGCCGTCGACAGTCGGGAGCAGCGGTTCGTCGCATGTCGTCTGTGAAATCAATGCCGAGGCATTTCAAAGTATCTCTGAGCTGGAAGGGGGTGACGCTGTCCTCAGGTAGTCCGGCTCCGATGTTCATCGCCACTGACTTTGCGACTTTGATACCACGACCAGCGGCCACGCGATATGTCGCTCTACCGCTGTGCTTATGTCATGCGTGGTGAGGCGACGACCGTCCTCCGTGTCGATGAAGCGTATCAGCGATCTCTGCCGTCGTTTACGTTCACGAACTACGTGGAACGTGGGCGTTCGCTCGCTATCCTATCCTGCGTCTTCCAGCGGATGACCACCCCCTTTAAGTGGCGTAACATAGTAGCGGTGATCTGAGCCTTAACACGGTGGACCGCCGTTTGTCGTTCCGGAGACGGCGCCATAGCATCGCAGTACCCTGAAGTAAAAATCGAGTTTATGTCTACGCCAAACAGCGTTCTTGCAACCGTAGGTTATCAACGTTCGCCTCAGAGCCGGTTTGGCGCAATGCAACCACCATCGGATCGTAGTGGGATATGCACGGAGGTGATTTTCACACGAATGCCACGTATCCTCAACGGCAATCTGGGTGCGACAGGTGGCTTCTCCACACGTGTAATCGCCGTAGGGTGACGGCGCAGATGTAAACTGAGTGGCCCGAGAAAGCTGCAGGCCACAGTTCCGCATCCTGTGTCCCAGCGGCGAGAGAGCGTGAGACATAACTCCGGTCGATGCGGCTGGAAGAGTGACCCGTGAAGTTTGTGAATCCCGGTCAGTGACCGTGAAGACGTTCCCAAGTGTGCATCATCTGCAGGTCTCGGATTAACGTCTCGAATTCGGGGCACGAATTACGTCGTGGGAGTTGGTCTCTGGGTGCCGGTACGCAGTTGTAGTCACCTCCGAACACCAGATGGTCGTGGCGGCCTCGGACGGACGGGGCAACGTCTTCCGCAAGGAACAGTGCACGTTCGTGACGTTTGTCCGTCCCAGAAGGTGCGCGGATATTGGTAACGCGGCCACCCACTGCTCTGAGTGCCTTTCCTCTTGCCCCAGGCAGAAAGAGGATTCCGACCGCAACTATCCCTTTCCGAAGAAGTACAGCTCCCTGTGGGGGAAGCTGGAGAGACGCGTGCCTGAGAAGCCGTAGACTTACACCTCCTGGAGAAGGGCTATATCGATGGCAGCAGAATTCGAGATATACTGAAGCGAGGATAACTTACCGCGCGTCCGTATAGTGTTGATCTTTACAGCCGCAACACGATAAGTTTGAGGTGTATCCGTAGCACCCATTTGGCCATCAAGACCCTGGTAAGGGGTGTGTGCGCACGTGACGTCTGGCTGTCTCATCGCTGTCACTGATGGTGGAAAAGGATCAACACTGGTGGGATGAATTCCCCTGCGTGGCGTCCGACACGGTGGACGAGTTTTCCTCACCGTCGTCCACTCAGTCGCCACGAAATACCATCGGCTGTCGGTGGCTGCTGCGGCATTCGGCGCAGACTCCTTCGGCGCCACTGGCTGGTAATCGGCAGCGGCTGTCTGCATGTGACCCTGCGGAGGGACTGAAGCCGTCATCATGGCGATCTGTCGGATGGGATGTTACTGCGGCCTCCGTATAGTCGTCGGAGTGTCCACAGTCCGTGTCAGACGTTCGCTGCAAGCACTCGTCCGATGGAGCACGCCGCCGTCTCTCGTGTTTCCGCGGAGAACGCTGTTTACGGACGTGTGTTTGAGTACCCGAATGTGGGTGGACCTCTTTAGCTGCTCCGCTGTCTGGAAGAAAAGCCGCTGTCGGCACAACCCGCGGATCAGTGTCCATCCTGTCATCTGTCGGTCGGTGATTGTCCTCAGGAGGGGGCGCCGTTGTAGTGGCTGGATCCGGTACCGCAGAATCCATCGCGGCCTCGCTATCGGGCGAATGTAGTGGGCATCGGAATGAGTGGCCGCCCGTGCAACCACGGCATAATTGAGAGGAAGGGTCGTCACCGTAGAAGGTGTCATGCATTCACCTGTCGGGATTTCAGCGACCCGTCGTCGGAGACAATCCGACCTGACGAGCCCTTCTTGGCCACAACAGGAGCAAGTGAGCGGCTGTCCGTCATACATAATAATCGCCCTACGTCCGCCGATGACAAGGTAGGATGGTACATGTTTGGTCAGTTCAATTTTGATCTGTGGCACCCCGTTAAGAACCGGGTACGCTGTAAAGGTGGTCCATTTTTCGGCCACGTGGATGACCATTCTCCCGTAAGGCTGGGGAGCCGCGGTGACCACGTCCGGTGGTACTCCGTATCGTACGGAGGCCAAGCCCCGCACGATCGATAGACTGCCCCAATATGGCCGTCACAATGTTTGAATTTAAGATCGTTCGCATCTGCGCGCACATTTCTGCTGCATACCTCGTTACTTATCAACCTGACGTAGACAACACTGCTCGTTGTTGTGACTTGGCAAGACAGCCAAGCCACTAGGAGGTGAAGCCGAAAGGCACGCGTTTAAGCTCACGCAGGCTGGCGTGAGGTCTGGAACAGTTAAAGGATTTGAGTCTAGCAAATGAAGTACGTAGCTGTACGAATACTTAACTTTAATCCATAATTGGTGAACATCGGTCTGACGGTACATGCATCACAAGATAAATAGCAATTGATAATGGCGCCTTGCTAGGTCGTAGCAAATGACGTAGCTGAAGGCTATGCTATCGTCCCGGCAAATGAGAGCGTAATTTGTCAGCGAACCATCGCTAGCAAAGTCGGCTGTACAACTGGGGCGAGTGCTAGGGAGACTCTCTAGACTAGACCTGCCGTGTGGCGACGCTCAGCCTGCAATCACTGATAGTGTCGACACGCGGGTCCGACGTATACTAACGGACCGCGGCCGATTTAAAGGCTACCACCTAGCAAGTGTGGTGTCTGGCGGTGACACCACACTCGCGATGGAGAGATGGATACCAATTATGTCCTTCCGATGAGTTTTAACATCGTCACGTAGAAAACGTTCCACTTCAAAAGCTCGCGGCTGTGCACAATCGAGTTCAAAACTGATCTCGATGGAGGTTTCTCTGTACGGATGTGCCACATCACGTCGGTAGTGACGGACTCTAAACTAGCGGCGACGAAGTACCGCAGTAAACGAGTACGGACACTCGCGACCGCGCGGACGCGACGTGAACAGGACGCCGTCGCCGCAGCCCTGCGCAAAGCAGGCTCACCACTCGGCCACCCGTGCACGACTCACGGGCGCACCCAGTCTTCCACTTGCCGTCAACCGTGCGTCTACGACGTGGCCTCCTAAATCCATTACGTATACTGCCGTACGCGTCAGACGTTGTGCTTGAAAGTCGCTTGCCCGGTACAGTCATAGAAACAGATTACGTTGGGAAGTTTCTTCGGACACGCACGCGTAACGCAGGCACTGCAATGTCGTATTTGTGTGCCAGTACCGCGCAAGCGACTTTCGAGCACAACGTCTGACGTGTACGGCAATACACGTAATGGACGTACGAGACCACGTCGTAGACGCGTGCTCGGGTGTGGCCGTGAGTCGTGCTCGGATAGCCAAAGCGGTTAAGGCGTCCGCTCGCCATAAGCGGGAAAGCCGGGTTCGAGTCCCGACCCAGCACAAATTTTCAGTGTCGTCATTCCATTCTACAGCTGACGCCAGTTGCGAGTACATTTAATGTCTGTCTGTTCGTCTGTCTATTAAAATCCCATTTTATCAGGAATGGGCAGATGTATCGAGTTAAAATTTATGTTACATACTGAGATCTATGGCCCCTTGGCGATATAATAAACGTTAGCCATAAGTCAATGCAATCAAAACATACGGCCATTTATGTCACATATATTGATACTACAGGCGAAATACCCTCAGACTTCGAGAAGAATATAATAATTCCAATCCCAAAGAAAGCAGGTGTTGACAGATGTGCAAATTACCGAACTATCACTTTAATAAGTCACAGCTGCAAAATACTAACGCGAATTCTTTACAGACGAATGGAAAAACTGGTAAAAGCCGATCTCGGGGAAGATCAGTTTGGATTCCGTAGAAATATTGGAACACGTGAGGCAATACTGACCTTACGACCTATCTTACAAGAAAGATTAAGGAAAGGCAAACCTACGTTTCTAGCATTTGTAGACTTAGAGAAAACTTTTGACAACGTTCAGACGAATACTCTCTTTCAAATTCTGAAAGTGGCAGGGGTAAAATACAGGAAGCGAAAAGCTATTTACAATTTGTACAGAAACCAGATGGCAGTTATAAGAGTCGGGGGACATGAAAGGGAAGCAGTGGTTGGGAAGAGAGTGAGACAGGGTTGCAGCCTTTCCCCAATATTATTCAATCTGTATATTGAGCAAGCAGTAAAGGAAACAAAAGAAAAAATCGGAGTAGGTATTAAAGTCCATGGAGAAGACATAAAAATTTTGAGGATCGCCGCTGACATTGTAATTCTGTCAGAGACAGCAAAGGACTTGGAAGAACAGTTGAACGGAATGGACAGTGTCTTGAAAGGAGGATATAAGATGAACATCAACAAAAGCAAAACGAGGATAATGGAATGTAGTCGAATAAAGTCGGGCGATGCTGAGGGAATTAGATTAGGAAATGAGACACTTAAAGTAGTAAAGGAGTTTTGCTATTTGGGGAGCAAAATAACTGATGATGGTCGAAGTAGAGAAGATATAAAATGTAGACTGGCAATGGCGAGGAAAGCGTTTCTGAAGAAGAGAAATTTGTTAAGATCGAGTATTGATTTAAGTGTCAGGAAGCCGTTTCTGAAAGTATTTGTATGGAGTGTAGCCATGTATGGAAGTGAAACATGGACGATAAATAGTTTGGACAGGAAGAGAATAGAAGCTTTCGAAATGTGGTTCTACAGAAGAATGCTGAAGATCAGATGGATAGATCACATAACTAATGAGGAGGTATTGAATAGAATTGGGGAGAAGAGGAGTTTGTGGCACAACTTGACGAGAAGAAGGGACTGGTTGGTAGGACATGTTTTGAGGCATCAAGGGATCACAAATTTAGCATTGGAGGGCAGCGTGGAGGGTAAAAATCGTAGAGGGAGACCATGAGATGAATACACTAAGCAGATTCAGAAGGATGTAGGTTGCAGTAGGTACTGGGAGATGAAGAAAGAGCTGCATCAAACCAGTCTCATGACTGAAGACCACAACAACAACAAGCAACATATTGATACTGGCAAAGTCACTTATCAAAAGGGACTGATGACTGCGTAGTTTGTCCCTTTACTCCCCAAACCAACCAACCAGCAGATCAAAATATATATGGCCTTCCTCCTGACTTGAATGAGTAAATTTGGCAAGAAGAAAGGATTCGTAGTGAAAGTAAAGGAAAAGAATATCAAAATTGTTAATTTGTAATTCTATCACATGGAAAAAAAAATTCTTTTGTCACTTGTTATCCGACTCAAGACGTGAAATTAAAACACACTCGTAAATATTGGAACCCCTGGGACCGACATCTCGCCAGTATGACTGTTGATAACCACCAAAAATCATAGACTGTCGATTCCCGTAATGGATGGACTGCCTGTATGAGTAATTCAGTTTTTACGGAACCCTCAGTGCGCGGATCCACTCGCACCTGGCCAACTGTTGAACAGAAAAATGCTCGTCCACATATGACACATGTCTCTGAGTTGCGTGCGCCATGTTGAGTTAAAAAAAAAGTCGTGTCGCTCAATGACCTGGTGGAAGTCTTTGAACTGGATGCCACTTGGGCGTTCCACGTCCACGTGTGGGCCCAGCTCCGACGTCGGCTCCACCCCAGTGGCAGTTACTTAAGTCGTGGGCCATCTGACCCCAGGAGGAGGCTACAACTACTTCATCACACCCTTCGCAACCGATCCACTACATGCTTTCAGGCCACACAGAGCGCGACGTAATAACCAAGAGAGAGCCCGTATTGCCAACATCTTGGAGAGGCAGTGAATCTTTTCATCAGATGTCGTGTGTAAAAGTAAAAACAGGCCGAGGAAATAACCGCTGTCCTTCATTTAGTGAGATATAAGTGAAGAACTGTGAGAACCGTCTGCGAGCTTGAGTTGCTATCTCAACAGCTTTCCTCCACAAAATCTCTTGCAGTTTTTTAAAATAAACATTTTGACTTGAAACTATAAATCACCATGTCATGTCGTCTAGTTGCATCACTCTTATTCACTCTACCTGTACTCATTTCACGCTACAATTAATAAGCTCTGCGTACGAACTTGTTGAACTGCAGTATCAACGAAGGGACTGCCTTGCACCAGTACGTGATCTTGTCTTAGGTAGTTATTGTCGAACCAGGGACCTTACTTCAAATCCGGTCGCAAGCAGAAGTTTCACACCAATGGTGCCAAGTGACAAATTATTTATATTTTACTTGTTCAACGTAGATTGTTTGAAGTTGTAAATGGATTCACCGACACTCTTCTGTCTAGTTTCCAAACAGCAAGAGAAGTGGGATTAGGGCGTTAAGAGCGCAATTTTTATATCAAATTGATATGCAAATTAATTAAATTGATCAATTAATTACCCCAACCTGCATCCCCGGATGACGTGACGTGTTTTCCCCAGCCAGCACGTGGGTCTCCGCTTCCTCACTCTTCCCGCCCCTCCCATTTCCCCACCAACCCTATTAGCGGGAATTTCGAATTTTAGCGGGAATTTAGAATTTTGGAGAGAATTTCTGTGTCCCAGGGCTGTGCTGACGTCCCACACCACCCCTCACCCTGGAATTGGCGGGAAATCAAAAACGACGGTGCCCTTTTCGGGACTCGAACCCAGTCCTAGTGAGTGGAAAGCCCAACTGCACCCCTCCCCCCCTTCCAACACATGGAAACTGTGCAAATGCAGGAGAGGAAGGTTACGTTGGTGTACTTTATTTATTCTGGTTGTGAAACTGAAGTAAAGATTCTACATCCGTATCTACATAGATGCTGCACAATCCACCGTATGGTGCTCGGCACTACTTGTCACTCCCCTTCCTGTTCCTCTCGCAAACAGAGCGAGGGAAAAACGACTGTCTATATGCCTCTGCATGAGCCTTAATTTCTCGTACCTTATCTTCGTGGTCCTTTCGCGCAATGTATGTTGGTGGCAGTAGAATCGTTTGGCACTCAGCTTCAAATGCCAGTTCTCTAAATTTTCTCAGTAGTGTTTCTCGAAAGGAACGTTGCCTTTCCTCCAGGGATTGCCGTTTGAATTCCTGAAACTTCTCAATAACACTTGCAGATTGTTCGAACCTACCTGTAACAAATCCAGCAGCCCACATCTGAATTGCTCCTAATTGGTCCTAACTGCATAATCAATCATAAAGACCGGTTCTAATTACACAGCTGTATGCTTAGCGCTAGACAAGGAGTGTCTAAAATCACAACACAGCTCAAAAATGGACGATGCCAAACAACTGGTGTTATTCTGCTGGGAAAAGATTTCACGGTACCACTCGCAACTAGTGGCAGATGTACTTAAACTCTACCCTCCACCTACAAGCTGGCGGAGAGAGAAGTGTGCAGCGGAAGGTACTATCTTCATTTTTGGCTGGAAATATGTTCAACTGACGAGAGGCTGGTGTTGAACAGAGAGGAGTTTAGTAGCTACAGTGAGCACACACAGCTGAGGACTGTGTCTGCCGCTGTTTGACGCCAGAGCTCGCTTCAGATGCCTCCCGCCGCATTGCTTGACAAACACCCTGCAGCCCAGATAATCGAAATTCAGGTGAGCCGACAAAGACTACCACAACTGATGGAAAAAGCTTCATTGTTGTAATTACACACAGAAATTTGCGTGAAAAAAAAACAGCACTCGTAATCAATGAGTCATATTGCAATACATGTGTTGGTGATGGGCAAAAATCGTCACCCCAAAAGATTGCCCCAGAAGAGAGGGGCGACAATTGCACTTATGTTCTCATCAATGTGCGACCACGAACTACCCAACTCAGAGCCACTCTCGCCACTGTGGCTGGGGATGCAGGCTTTCTGATACGGCCAGCTGCTGCCACTTCCGCGAGCCACCTGCGCACGCCACAGCCTCCCTCCGTACACGGGGTCAGAGTCTTCAGTCCAGTGCTTCCCCGGTGAAGCACGTGGCTGGTCGCTCCGCGCTAACGACACCGACACAGACGCCCCCTGAACAAAGCGGTCGCGACTCGCATGGGCCGCCACACCGGCTCCCACGCTACCAGCCATCCTGCAATGGGCAACACTTTTATTTAACGTCAGTGCATCTCTTATGAGAGGGCATCTATTAAAAAGAATAGACAATTGCGATGATAATAAATGTCCTGAAAGGAGCAATCCATTTTCTTTTACTTTTATGAGCAAAATCGGTGTGTTATTTTGCGACATGCAACGAAGTTAAAACAAAAAAAATCTTTAGCACCGTCGCCGATTACAGATGACCAAACTGCACAGGTCGGGCTACACATCTGACAGATTTATTAACTTACATCTCCTATAAATGTTGACCCTCCGTAAACTCGAAAAAACTTCCATTACCTTGCTTCCAAAACCGCTGATAACTGCAGAATGTCCTCGTTATTTCGATGGTGTCATCAGAGTACAGAAAAACCGAGAAGTTGACTCCAAAGAAGAAACCAACTATGTTTAGCGATTTCTTTCTGCTTGATGGACAAAATTACATGACTTGAGAGCATTCCTTGCGTTCAAATCAGTGCCTGTAAATAAACTGTCATGTACGTCTGTACTATGGATATTTCAGACACGAGAAATAACGTTACAGAATACAGCGTTTCCTGCCACTTGCTCACACGTCGGAAGAAACACAATCATTTTACGTTCGACAACAAGCTATAATTCAAGTGGATGTTGTTATTTTCTACACTATGGCAGTTCCCGTTTCACCAATGCAATGCTATTTTAAACTCGCGTTTACAAAACAAATCATAAGAACACATCTTGCAATAGAACCTCCTAATATCACCTAGTAGAGAATCGTATAAGATTCCTCCGACACGTTGAGAACAAATGCCGTATGTGTGACGTATTTGCTCCGTAACTCCCCTCTAACAACCTGCATGTAGGTTCTCTCATACAGCAGGCAATCATTCGCAATAACAGCAGCTTGATCGGTTCTATTTTCATAAGGAATTTGATCATCACAGAACAGCACGTCTCATGCAATCTACTCACATTTCAGGAAAAACAATATCATTTCTAGGTTCTACAACGAGCTATAATCCAAGTGGTGTCTACTTTATAGTTAGAGGTTATGATGTATGACGTAACACAGGACTTGTGGTAACACCTATTTTAAAACATGCAATCATGACGACAATGATAAAACCAGTCATGATTCGTGGAGAATAGATACAGTCAATTTCTATTAGTTTTATGAGAAAATCCGGTGTCGTTTGAGAGCATTCCGTGTGTTAAAATTACGAATTTTCATGCACGAGGGCATTATATTCATTTCAGATGTATGAAATATATATCAGCATCTATACATACAGTCATTTAGTACATTCGAGAGCAATCCTCATCATAATTTTGTAACATCCAGAGTAGGTAAAAAAAACTACGAGGTACCAGCATCCAAAGTTTAACCACTCACGCCGCTCCTTGTCACAGATCTTCCTATAAGATTTTAAAGTGTCTCTCTTCTGATACGTCGAAAAACAAGTACCACCAGCGTGGTGACATCGAGCGCACTACACGTACACGTACCACTCCACTGGAGCAGGCGGCCTGTGGTCGAAGTCACCTGTGAGAAGTCTTGTCACCTGTTCTGGAGGAAGACTGCACCCCACAGACTATCGATCACAAGAGAAGGTTCCTGTGTTCTTCTCTCATAAGCAGTTTAGGAGCTTGTTTTTCAACTGTAACACATCCAAGCAATTATGACTACAGCTCTGTGCACCGCCATACACATTGTTTTTCTACCATGAGTTTGAGGTCTGTGTCAGCTGCTAAACTGACGTCAGCATGTTTCGATCCATCGACTCTCACAGAAAGCTGGATATCACATTGTGTAAACTATGCTGCTCCCACAACACACACGAGGGTGAAATAAAACAGAGGCGATGTTTCTCATTGACAATATTGTGGGAGAATCTGCAACACAGTGGAGCATTTCCAAACAGCTGTCTGAAGGTGACGAGCCATACAATTAATCTCATCTTGCACAGTGACAGGATAGCAAATGCCTAGGTGTTCTGTTTCGAACAGCATTGTTTCCTCATTTTGCAGTTGCACTCAGGCACGTAATCACTGTTCCAGTGTCTATCATCACCGGAAGATGCTGTTCACAAAATGCACGATAGCAAAAATAAAAAGAGGAACTGTTATTTTACTGGTTAAAAAATGTGGAGGGCATCGCAGCGTATGGAATTACGACGAGTCTGCAGCATAGAGGAACGCATCCAAACAACTGTCTGAAGGTGACGACATCTACATTTAATCCTATGGTCCGCAGTGGCATGTAGCAGATTTTGAATGTTCCGCCAAGGCTCTTCATCTCAGTCAATCATTATGTGGTAATCAACAGCGACCCCGGGGACGGATGGGATGGGGAAGGCATCATCGAAATGAGATGGTGTACAACTGCAGATGATAGCGTGATCAAGTTTAGCAATCTTATCAGTTGTTCTGTAATTTCACGCCGGCCAATGACACAGCAAAACGCTTCCCAATTTCTGTGTCGTCGCTAAGCCACCCCTCCACTACTTTGCAAGTACGATAAACTAGATTCCGAATGGCGACAGATGATTGTGCAGTACATACATTCGTTCATATACACCAAAGTATACCAGACAGCGTCCTACAGCGATGCGTTTACGATATCTACATATTTCCAGCACATCGATCATAATGCAGAATTTACGATTACGACTGGCCATCTTTCCCTGTGTGGATGGGAGTCACAGAGTATTCTCGCATTCATAGGGTAAATTCGGAGATTGACAGATCTTCCCACATTGTTCTTGAGCAATCGTCCCTGCAACGCGGTGGCCAATTTAATTTGCAGCTGACCAGAAGTAGGGGGTACCATACCCACGACATTCCACACCTCCTGAAGGAACGGAGCTAGCTGTGTCCATAACCGCTCTTCAGTGAAGACTGTTCCACACCAATCTTACCTATGGCACCCAGCGGGATGCACAAGATCTCTCCAGATGTGTGCTTCTCTAGGAGGTTAGAGTAGACATGAGAGTGTTGCAGTGATGTAAAAGACGGTTAAGAAGAAACGTGTGGATTATACGTAATGGAGCTGCAGATGGATGGAATATGAAACATTTTACTTTATTCAACTGTGCTATCAATTCTGGATTATTAATGCAGCGTGTGGTGTCAGAACCAACAAGGTACCAGCATGAGTGAAAAAATCGTAGAGTATAAACACACACTCCTATGGCAACGCTCTTAATACTCTAATGCTGGACATATTTGTCAAACATCAGACATAGAACCATTCTGGAAGTTTTTTATGCCAATCAAGACGGTGACAAACTTTAAGAGGATAAAACTATTCTTGTGAGCCAGCTGTTCCCCACTCACTACGAATGCTTCGACGGTGTACACCCGCCGCTCAAGCTGCTTATTAACCAACCAGACAAAGTCGGGAGACACTGTTCTGTCTCTTAGGAAATTGTTGCATTTTGTACATCCTATTAAGACGAAAACATACGTACCCTCAATCACACTTCCCGCATTAGTCGTGCTTATTATTATTATTATTATTATTATTAGTAGTAGTAGTAGTAGTAGTAGTAGTAGCAGTAGTAGTGGTGGTGGGGAGGCTTGCGTGCCTCAGCGATACAGATGGCCGTACCGTAGGTGCAACCACAACGGAGGGGTAACTGTTGAGAGGCCAGACAAACGTGTGGTTCCTGAAGAGGGGCAGCAGCCTTTTCAGTAGTTGCAGGGCCAACAGTCTCCATGATTGACTCATCTGGCCTTGTAACACTAACCAAAACGGCCTTGCTGTGCTGGTACTGCGAACGGCAGAAAGCAAGGGGAAACTACAGCCGTAATTTTTTCCGAGGGCACGCAGCTTTACTGTATGGTTAAACGATGATGGCGTAATCTTGGGTAAAATATTCCGGAGGTAAAATAGTCCCCATTCGGATCTCCGGGCGGGGACTACTCAGGAGGACGTTGTAATCAGGAGAAAGAAAACTGGCGTTCTACGGATCGGAGCGTGGAATGTCAGATCCCTTAATCGGGCAGGTAGGTTAGAAAATTTAAAAAGGGAAATGGATAGGTTAAAGTTAGATACAGTAGGACTTAGTGAAGTCCGGTGCCAGGAGGAACAAGACTTTTGGTCAGGTGAATACGGGGTTATAAATACAAAATCAAATGGGGGTAATGCATGAGTAGGTTTAATAATGAATTGGAAAATAGGAATGCGGGTAAGCTACTACAAACAGCATAGTGAACGCATTATTGTAGCCAAGATAGATACGAATCCCATGCGTACCACAGTAGTACAAGTTTATATGCCAACTAGCTCCGCAGATGACGAAGAGATTGATGAAATGTATGATGAGATACAAGAAATTATTCAGATGGTGAAGGGAGACGAAAATTCAATAGTCATGGGTGACTGGAAATCATTAGTAGGAAAAGGAAGAGAAGGAAACGTAGTAGGTGAATATGGATTGGTGGGGGGGGGAAGAAATGAAAGAGGAAGCCGCCTGATAGAATTTCGCACAGAGCATAATCACAGCTAACACTTGGTTCAAGAATCATAAAAGAATGTTGTATACATGGAAGAAGCCTGGAGATACTGACAGGTTTTAGATAGATTATATAATGGTAAGACAGAGATTCAGGAACTAGGTTTTAAATTGTAAGACTTTTCCAGGGGCAGATGTGGAGTCTTACCACAATCTATTGGTTATGAACTGTAGATTAAAACTGAAGAAACTGCAAAAAGGTGGGAATTTGAGGAGATGGGACCTGCATAAACTGAAAGAACCAGAGGTTGTAGAGAGCTTCAGGGAGAGTATTAGGGAACAATTGACAAGAATGGGGGAAAGAAATACAGTAGAAGAAGAATGGGTAGCTTTGAGCGATGAAGTAGTGAAGGTAGCAGAGGATGAAGTAGGTAAAAAGACGAGGCTAATAGAAATCCTTGGGTAACAGAAGAGATATTGAATTTAATTGATGAAATGAGAAAATATAAAAATGCAGGAAATGAAGCAGGCAAAAAGGAATACAAAAGTCTCAAAAATGAGATCGACAGGAAGTGCAAAATGGCTAAGCAGTCATGTCTAGAGGACAAATGTAAGGATGTAGAGGCACATATCACTAGGGGTAAGATAGATACTGCCTATATGAAAATTAAAGAGACCTTTGGAGAAAAGAGAACCACTTGCATGAATATCAAGAGCTTAGATGGAAACCCAATTCTAAGCAAAGAAGGGAAAGCAGGAAGGTGGAAGGAGTATATAGAGGATCTATACAAGGGCGATGTTCTTAAGGACAATATTATAGAAATGGAAGACAATGTAGATGAAGATGAAATGGGAGATATGATACTGCGTGAAGAGTTTGACAGAGCTCTGAAAGACCTAAGTTGAAACAAGGCCCTGGGAGTAGACAAGATTCTATTACTACTGATAGCCATGGGAGAGCCAGTCCTGACAAAACTACCATGTGGTGAGCAAGATGTATGAGACAGGCCAAATACGCTCAGACGTCAAGAAGAATATAATAATTCCAATCCCAAAGAAAGCAGATGTTGACAGATGTGAAAATTATCGAACTATCAGTTTAATAAGCCTCTACTGCAAAATACTAACACGAATTCTTTACAGACGAATGGAAAAACTGGTAGAAGCCGATCTCGGGGAGGATCAGTTTGGAGTCACCAATTTAGTATTGGAGGGCAGCGTGGAGGGTAAAAATCGGAGAGGGAGACCAAGAGATGAATATACTAAAGAGATTCAGAAGGATGTAGGTTGCAGTACGTACTGGGAGATGAAGAACCTTGCACAGGATAGAGTAGCATGGAGAGCTGCATCAAACCAGTCTCTGGATTGAAGACCACAACAATAACAACACTAATAGTAGTACTAGTAGCGGTTTTGACGGATGTGGCTATGCCTAACTAGGAAATAGAGCAAGAAAGAAACGTCATGTATATTTTCGATAGTGCATACCCATGCCCTGCTGCTCGAAAATGCAGACGAAGAAGCTGCAACTTCTTACGAGGGAGTAAGCACCGTGATCAGTAGCTAAAGGAGATGTAACAGTCTTATTGCTGTTTACAGTAGCGTCACCAAGACCCTGGTAGCATTTCTCTTGCACGCCAAAGTCCTGGTAGACAGATTTTCTCACGTGTACAATAATATAGCAATTTCATCGTAACATCTTGTCTCTAGAGTACACCCTCCTCACGCTATTAAAGCTGATATATGTGGCATCAGTCAGCTTTCTACAGAACGCCCTAGGGAATGGCTTAAATCTGATAAACGCATTGATTTTTCTACTTAATACTTAAGAAATACACTCCTGGAAATTGAAATAAGAACACCGTGAATTCATTGTCCCAGGAAGGGGAAACTTTATTGACACATTCCTGGGGTCAGATACATCACATGATCACACTGACAGAACCACAGGCACATAGACACAGGCAACAGAGCATGCACAATGTCGGCACTAGTACAGTGTATATCCACCTTTCGCAGCAATGCAGGCTGCTATTCTCCCATGGAGACGATCGTAGAGATGCTGGATGTAGTCCTGTGGAACGGCTTGCCATGCCATTTCCACCTGGCGCCTCAGTTGGACCAGCGTTCGTGCTGGACGTGCAGACCGCGTGAGACGACGCTTCATCCAGTCCCAAACATGCTCAATGGGGGACAGATCCGGACATCTTGCTGGCCAGGGTAGTTAACTTACACCTTCTAGAGCACGTTGGGTGGCACGGGATACATGCGGACGTGCATTGTCCTGTTGGAACAGCAAGTTCCCTTGCCGGTCTAGGAATGGTAGAACGATGGGTTCGATGACGGTTTGGATGTACCGTGCACTATTCAGTGTCCCCTCGACGATCACCAGTGGTGTACGGCCAGTGTAGGAGATCGCTCCCCACACCATGATGCCGGGTGTTGGCCCTGTGTGCCTCGGTCGTATGCAGTCCTGATTGTGGCGCTCACCTGCACGGCGCCAAACACGCATACGACCATCATTGGCACCAAGGCAGAAGCGACTCTCATCGCTGAAGACGACACGTCTCCATTCGTCCCTCCATTCACGCCTGTCGCGACACCACTGGAGGCGGGCTGCACGATGTTGGGGCGTGAGCGGAAGACGGCCTGACGGTGTGCGGAACCGTAGCCCAGCTTCATGAGACGGTTGCGAATGGTCCTCGCCAATACCCCAGGAGCAACAGTGTCCCTAATTTGCTGGGAAGTGGCGGTGCGGTCCCCTACGGCACTGCGTAGGATCCTACGGTCTTGGCGTGCATCCGTGCGGTTCGGTCCCAGGTCGACGGGCACGTGCACCTTCCGCCGACCACTGGCGACAACATCGATGTACTGTGAAGACCTCACGCCCCACGTGTTGAGCAATTCGGCGGTACGTCCACCCGGCCTCCCGCATGCCCACTATACGCCCTCGCTCATAGTCCGTCAACTGCACATACGGTTCACGTCCACGCTGTCGCGGCATGCTACCAGTGTTAAAGACTGCGATGGAGCTCCGTATGCCACGGCAAACTGGCTGACACTGACGGCGGCGGTGCACAAATGCTGCGCAGCTAGCGCCATTCGACGGCCAACACCGCGGTTCCTGGTGTGTCCGCTGTGCCGTGCGTGTGATCATTGCTTGTACAGCCCTCTCGCAGTGTCCGGGGCAAGTATGGTGGGTCTGACACAGCGGTGTCAATGTGTTCTTTTTTCCATTTCCAGGAGTGTAACATAGCTCGTGAGACTCAGTTCGGTAGTATGTTTTTTCGACTGCTTGCGTGAGAACACAATTCGCGGTCGGGATACGTATGTTTCGCCTCTTTAATATAGCGCCTCTGTGTAGTACTTGTATCACATTCGTTGAAGCATGTGTTACGAAAATCCACATAGTTTACAGGAGGACGGTTAAAACTGAATGCCGACAGAGCATAATTTTGATGCTTTTCTCGGTCTTGACTGTCCAGGTACCTCCAACCCACCTCAACTCCCCGCGTTTCATGGTACTTTTTCTCTAATTTTAAGTATTTTCAGTCAATTTACGTAATTTTGCAAGTTTTTCGCGATTTTACATATTTCGTCGTATTTCCCTCAATATTACGTATTTCCCATGAATTTGTCGTAATTATACCAGGTTTTCAGAATGAGAATTTCACTCTGCAGCGGAGTGTGCGGTGATATGAAACTGGAAACACCCCCCAGGCTATGGCTAAGCCATGTCTCCGCTATATCCTTTCTTTCAGGAGTGCTAGTTCTGCAAGGTTCGCAGAAGAGCTTCTGTAAAGTTTGGAAGGTAGGAGACGAGATACTGGCAGAAGTAAAGCTGTGAGTACCGGGCGTGAGTCGTGCTTCGGTAGCTCAGATGGTAGAGCACTTGCCCGCGAAAGGGAAAGGTCCCGAGTTCGAGTCTCGGTCGGGCACACAGTTTTAATCTGCCAGGAAGTTTCATATCAGCGCACACTCCGCTGCAGAGTGAAATTCTCATTCTGGAAACATCCCCCAGGCTGTGGCTAAGCCATGTCTCCGCTATATCCTTTCTTTCAGGTGTGCTAGTTCTGCAAGGTTCGCAGAAGAGCTTCTGTAAAGTTTGGAAGGTAGGAGACGAGATACTGGCAGAAGTAAAGCTGTGAGTACCGGGCGTGAGTCGTGCTTCGGTAGCTCAGATGGTAGAGCACTTGCCCGCGAAAGGCAAAGGTCCCCGAGTTCGAGTCTCGGTCGGGCACACAGTTTTAATCTGCCAGGAAGTTTCATACCAGGTTTTCCTCGATTTTTACCGATTTCATGTCTTTTTTCATAATTTTTTCGATAGTTTTCCGTATGTATCCTGTCATATTGCTGGTATACCCATGTATTGTTTTACTGTATTTTACACGAGATATTTGCGTGTGCTATACACCACCCTACTGAAAAATCCTAAGAATTTCCCTATTCCAGATGATTTACATGCATGCATTTTAGGTAGGAAGATCATGAAAAGTATAGTAACACTCAATGGGTGGTGCAGATCGAAAAATCGTAACCTGGAAGGAAATCCGTATAATGCTGCAGCACATCAGAGGGCTTGTCTGCAAACTCATATAGCGACGCACTTGATGGAAACTCGAAGTCTGGCGCAGTTCTACCACGTTCATTTGACTTGTACTCTACCGAGGAGGGATGTGCAACAGGGAGTTGACACGTGTACATAGTTGATTTTTGCTGTTGCTCTGATATTTTTCCGATAACTATACTCTGTTATTGCTTATCGAGTGAGCTTTGCTAACCGGCCGGTGTGGCCGAGCGGTTGTAGGCGCTTCAGTCGGGAACCGCACGACCTCTACGGTCGCAGGTTCGAATCCTGCCTCGGGCATGGGTGTGTGTGATATCCTTAGGTTAGTTAGGTTTAAGTAGTTCTAAGTTCTAGGGGACTGATGACCTCATATGTTAAGTCTGATAGTGCTCAGAGCCATGTGAACCATTTGAAACCCGCCCAAAGATGTTAACAACCATGCATGAGTAGTGCCTATTAGACGGAGGGGGTCCGACAGCCGATCAGTTCCAGTCATTCCACTAGGAAGGAGGTACACGGCTCGTGTTGTCTGTAGTTCAACCGTGGCTAGACGGTCAATACCGCGGTTCGATCGCGTCTACATCGTTACTTTGTGCCAAGAACGGCTCTCAAGAAGGAAGTGTCCAGGCGTCTCGAAGTGAACCAAAGCGATGTTGATCGGACATGGAGGAGAAACAGAGAGACATGAACTGTCGATGACATGCCTCGCTCAGTCCGCCCTAGGGCTACTACTGCAGTGGATGACCGCTACCTGCGGATTATGGCTCGGAGGAACCCTGACAGCAACGCCACCATGCTGAGTAATTCTTTTCGTGCAGCCACACGACGTCGCGTTACGACTCAAACTGTGCGCAATAAGGCTGCATGGTGCGCAACTTCACTCCCGACGCCCATAGCGAGGTCCATCTTTGCAGCCACGACACCATGCAGCGCGGGACAGATGGGCACAACAACATGCTGAACGGACCCGCTCAGGACTGGCATCAAGTTTTCGTCACTGGTGAGTGTCGCATATGCCTTCAACCAGACAATCGTCGGAGACGTGTTTGGAGGCAACCCGGTCAGCTGAATGCCTTAGACACACCGCCGGCCGAAGTGGCCGTGCGGTTAAAGGCGCTGCAGTCTGGAACCGCAAGACCGCTACGGTCGCAGGTTCAAATCCTGCCTCGGGCATGGATGTTTGTGATGTCCTTAGGTTAGTTAGGTTTAACTAGTTCTAAGTTCTAGGGGACTAATGACCTCAGCAGTTGAGTCCCATAGTGCTCAGAGCCATTTGAACCAACCTTAGACACACCGTCCATCGAGTGCAGCAAGGTGGAGGTTCCCTGCTGTTTTGGGGTGGCATTATGTGGGGCCAACGTACGCCGCTGTGGTCATGGAAGGCGCCGTAACGGCTGTACGATATGTCAGTGTCATCTTCCGACTTCCATATCGGCAACATATTGAGCATTCGTCTTCGTGGACGACAATTCGCGCCTCCATCGTGCACTTCACGTGAATGACTTCCTTCAGAATAATGACATCGCTCGACTAGAGTGGCCAGCATGTTCTCCAGACATGAACCCTATCAAACATGTCTGGGATAAATTGATAAGGGCTGTTTATGGACGACGTGAACCACCAACCACTCTGAGGGATCTACGCCGAAGTGCCATTGAGGAGTGGGACAATCTGGACCGCAGTGCCTTGATGGACTTGTGGGTACTATGCCACGACGAATACAGGCATGTATCATTGCAAGAGGACGTGGTACTGGGTATTAGAGGTACTGGTCTGTGCAGCAATCGAGACCAAAGTAGAGGGACTACCTTCGTTTCAGTGCATTTTGTCACTGCTTGTTGGCTACATCAGGGGCAGGTATGCACTCAGGGGAAACCCTGTTTTCTCGTTTGATTGACAGATACTTAACGTATTGTTCTCCTTTGATTGACAGGTACTTAATCTATTGTTCTGCTAAAAGGATACTTCTGTTTGATTGGGGCACCAGTGCATTTTGTTATTGCAGGTTGCCTAAATCAGGAGCAGGTACACTCATGGCAAACCTATTGTTCTGCTTCGATTGACAGGCACTTAACCTATTGTTCCCCTTGCCCCCTCCCCAAACCCCTATCCCCGCGCTGTTACAGGTACACTTTCATGTCTGAATTATTGGAATAGGACCCCTCTCATTCTTATCAGTTTGATTGATTACTCAATTAAGTTGATCAATTAATTAATCTCTCTTCCTGTGGTAATCCCCTCTCCCCTCTCATCCTCCCCTCTGATAGAGAATTCGATAAGATTTTACCCGCATCTCTCTCCTCCCATATATCGAAAACAAATACCTCATGCATGCCAGCTTTGAGCACATGCTACGATCCTATTAGGTATACAGGTATTGATCCACTGCACAGACCAGTTTAAAGTTTCATCTCCTATACTGTACGAGACTATACTGTAAGTCACAAGAGATATTCCCTGTGACCCTGTGTCGTTGTTTGAAACATTGTTTTTTTTTCTACTATAACACGCTTTGTACGCTGCCATACATTTTGCTTTTCCGCCACGACTTCGAGGTCTGTGTCAGGTTCTAAACTGACATTAACATGTTTTGATCCATTGCCTCTCATAGGAAACTAGACCTCACACGGTGTAAATCGTGTTGTTACTGCGCCTACCATAACACGCCACACACACTGGATGATTTTAAATAAAAGACAGTTACAACATAAGGAAACTGTAAGAGTTTGGCAGCGTTGTGGAGAGTTTCCAAACTGCTGTCTGAAAGTGATAGACAACCTCTACATTTAAACTCATCTGTCAGTGACAGAGTAGCTGATGTCTCCATGTTCCATTTCGACTGGTTCTTCATATTGCAGTCATGTATGCAATCACTGTTTCAGTGCTGTCCATCCGCAGAAAGTGTTGTCCAACCATGAAAACTCTTTATTATGTCCGCGGGTGCAGTATTCATTATCACACATAGTGTCGGACTCCTGTCCTTCGTAACACTTGTTTGAGAGAATCTTGGGGGGATGCAGCACCTTCCAGAAGCGCTGATTCAAAGACTTTGTCAGATAATTTCCTAGGACTGAGGAGAATCGAGACATATAGGTGTTGTGAGTGTAGGCATACTATAATTTTTTTAGGTGCTGTACAGATATAAAAGATAACTGCACTGCTTGTCTGGAATGCGTATATGTTGCAGTGTGAAGATACTGCGGCTTATGGTGTGGCACGATCAGAGCAGATGAGTGTATGTCCTATTGTGAGGGACGTATAGGTTCAACAAATCGATAACTGCGAAGGTATGAGAGAGATTTTTATGTGCAAAATTATGTGTGCTATAGATACAGAGATTCGTTCTAGAACCACATCCATCCAGACCAGACATTACCTGTACATCGATAGGTGTCAGACTGCAGCAGCAATGGTAATATTTAATTGTAGTTACAACAGTAAATGTTGTCCTGGCTCGCAGTATGCTTGTGAGTCTTGTATGTATTTGATGATATGTAGACAACTTTTGTGGGGTTTAACAGTCAGTGCAATCTAGCGATCTGTACAAAATAATTTACCTGCTACATGTCTCGTCTGCAGAAATCCATGACGGACGGTGCTCCCACACCACCACCACCACCAGCAGTTTGATGGGTAAATTCAGTGACGAATGGGCTGTCCCGTTAGAATCGCTAGAAACAATGAACCCTGTGCTATTCTGGGAGGCATCGGAACATCTTTCTCTGTGTTGCACCTGCACTGCAGCTATACGTCATCACGCCAAAATGGTGCCTATGTGAACACGTATTTCGACAGGAATTTCTCAGGTGTCAAGTGTGTGTGTGTGTGTGTGTGTTTGAGTGTGTGTTTTGTCGTGTTCATCACTACACTATTCTCAACCACCACCCTGTCTCCTTATCATTTATTTAATTTACTTTTGATTCTTACATGTTTCCGGGAAAAACTGGAAAGTTTGGCACCGGATAACAATCCGAGAATGAACGGACACTACTGGCGTTCTTTCGTTTTTCTTTTTTTTTTTTTTTTCCAATTTGTAAGTAGGCTGTTTATGTTTTCTTATTGGTAATGCCACGTAGCGCTCTGTACGAAAATCACTGGCTGTGCTGTGTGCAGTCTGTGGCTAGTTTGCATAGTTGTCTGCCATTGTAGTGTTGGTCAGCGGCAGCTTGATGTGAACAGCGCGTAGCGTTGTGCAGTTGGAGGTGAGCCGCCAGCAGTGGTAGATGTGGGGAGGGAGATGGCGGAGTTTTGAAATTTGTAACACTGGATATCATGAACTGCTATGTACATTATGACTTTTGAACACTATTGAGGTACATACATTGTTTGTTCTCTATCAAAATCTTTCATTTGCTAACTATGCCTATCAGTAGTTAGTGCCTTCCGTAGCTGGCAATAGTGGCGCTCGCTATATTGCAGTAGTTCGAGTAACGAAGATTTTTGTGAGGTAAGTGATTTGTGAAAGGTATAGGTTAATGTTAGTCAGGGCCATTCTTTTGTAGGGATTATTGAAAGTCAGATTGCGTTGCGCTAAAAATATTGTGTGTCAGTTTAAGGACAGTCATGTGTAATTGTTTTAAGGGGACGTTTCATATGTCGACCCTTAGCCGAGGATACCTCACTGGAATCTTCTGATTTTTTCTTGTAGTTTGTGTAATTAGTGTAGATTTTGTTTATTGCTAGCGCGTAATTGTAGAGAGAATCTCCTTTGTAGTTGCAGTCTTTCATTGTTGTACAGTAAAACAGGTGTGGCACGCATGTAAATTTGCACCAAGTATTTCGCAGTTTGCAATTAACTAGATATTATTTTCAGCGCCATGTTAATGTGTTCTCTTATTTTCTGTGTTATCGTGTGAAATATTGTGACAATAATGGCGTGTGAAAAACGTAACACTAGGCTCCAAAGTAAACTGAGAAATAATAGTGACGACGAGCGTAGCTTACCAGCACCGCTGTGTAATGAATTAACAGACATTCAAAGTAGTGATTTGGTAACTGCGCATAGGGAAATGGAGCGGGCGTTAAATAATGGGGTAGACAGTGAAACAGGTAGTGAACAGGGAAGCATTATCGATCGATCGGTCGGCAACAGCTCGCCTCAGGAATCGGGAATGACAGAACACAATATTGCAAATACTGTAGACTCAGGTTTTGGGTTCTCACCGTTTTCTCAAATGAGTCAAGACACATTTTCCGCTTATCAAAATGTGAATGTTGCCGGTGCAAATTCACTGCCGAAAAGCACTGAGGAACATGTTTCAGACACCAGTGCATTGTTATTACAATTAATGCAACAAATGGGACAAAAGCTTCAAAAGTTAGACACAATGGAACAAAATCAGAGACAAACACAACAAAAGCTTCAAAAGTTAGACACAATGGAGCAACACCAGAGACAAACACAGCAACAGTTAGACGCAATGGAACAAAATCTTCACACCACGCTTGAACAAACACGTGAAGATTTAACTACTGAGTTACATAAAATCGAATCGAAATGTCAAAAAGTCTGTAACGACGTAAAAACACAAAATTGTGAGCATTTCCAACCTATTTTTTCGTGGCATGAAAATGCATTACAGAATCACGAAGCAGCCATAAAAGAACTGCAAATTATTGTTCATGAAAATCATGAGACCTTGCAAGCTAAAATTGACTCAGTTGCATCTACCGATTCGGTTACGCAACCTGCAAAAACTCAGGAAAACTTAAAGGACACAGTAGAAAGACACATGGAGGATATTAGTTCATTATCAGAGAAAGTAGTTGAACTTTCGGATCAGCTAAATAATTTATCTACGAAGGTAGATGATAATCTGAATGACACAAAACCGGTAGTCTTTAATGACACAGAAGAGTGCGAACAAATTAGGAAATTCAAACAAAATCAGAATCAAATTAATACGCAACACCAAAGAGAAATCCGGGAAGTACAAGATCAGCTGACACAAGTAATACAAAAATTACATATTTCAGAGGACACTCGCGCTCCAACACGGGAAGAGGGACTTAGAAATACGGAACTACCACAAAATAATAACACAGGACACTTCGGAAATTATGAAAGAAATTGGCAAGGCACACCGAATTTTGAGATGGAACCGCCGAAACGACGTAACAATGACCGACATGTGACTCGCCGACATGATGATTTTGACTATAAGCTGTTCATTACTACACGTAAATTCAAAACATTTAAGAATTCTGGCAACGACATTCATCCACAAGCATGGCTCCATCAATTCTCTCATTGTTTTCCTCCCAACTGGTCATTAGAGCACAGATTAGAATTTATGTGTGGCTACTTAGAGAATGAACCAGCTGTAAGAATGCGATCGGTCATTCACGATTGCCACAGTGAAGGAGAATTTTACCATGCCTTCCTCTCAGCATATTGGTCTCAAGCTACACAAGACCGAGTAAAACATAGCATCATGATGATGAAGCACTTTGAACAATCTGAATTTTCCAGTCTTGTCAAATACACTCCTGGAAATGGAAAAAAGAACACATTGACACCGGTGTGTCAGACCCACCATACTTGCTCCGGACACTGCGAGAGGGCTGTACAAGCAATGATCACACGCACGGCACAGCGGACACACCAGGAACCGCGGTGTTGGCCGTCGAATGGCGCTAGCTGCACAGCATTTGTGCACCGCCGCCGTCAGTGTCAGCCAGTTTGCCGTGGCATACGGAGCTCCATCGCAGTCTTTAACACTGGTAGCATGCCGCGACAGCGTGGACGTGAACCGTATGTGCAGTTGACGGACTTTGAGCGAGGGCGTATAGTGGGCATGCGGGAGGCCGGGTGGACGTACCGCCGAATTGCTCAACACGTGGGGCGTGAGGTCTCCACAGTACATCGATGTTGTCGCCAGTGGTCGGCGGAAGGTGCACGTGCCCGTCGACCTGGGACCGGACCGCAGCGACGCACGGATGCACGCCAAGACCGTAGGATCCTACGCAGTGCCGTAGGGGACCGCACCGCCACTTCCCAGCAAATTAGGGACACTGTTGCTCCTGGGGTATCGGCGACGACCATTCGCAACCGTCTCCATGAAGCTGGGCTACGGTCCCGCACACCGTTAGGCCGTCTTCCGCTCACGCCCCAACATCGTGCAGCCCGCCTCCAGTGGTGTCGCGACAGGCGTGAATGGAGGGACGAATGGAGACGTGTCGTCTTCAGCGATGAGAGTCGCTTCTGCCTTGGTGCCAATGATGGTCGTATGCGTGTTTGGCGCCGTGCAGGTGAGCGCCACAATCAGGACTGCATACGACCGAGGCACACAGGGCCAACACCCGGCATCATGGTGTGGGGAGCGATCTCCTACACTGGCCGTACACCACTGGTGATCGTCGAGGGGACACTGAATAGTGCACGGTACATCCAAACCGTCATCGAACCCATCGTTCTACCATTCCTAGACCGGCAAGGGAACTTGCTGTTCCAACAGGACAATGCACGTCCGCATGTATCCCGTGCCACCCAACGTGCTCTAGAAGGTGTAAGTCAACTACCCTGGCCAGCAAGATCTCCGGATCTGTCCCCCATTGAGCATGTTTGGGACTGGATGAAGCGTCGTCTCACGCGGTCTGCACGTCCAGCACGAACGCTGGTCCAACTGAGGCGCCAGGTGGAAATGGCATGGCAAGCCGTTCCACAGGACTACATCCAGCATCTCTACGATCATCTCCATGGGAGAATAGCAGCCTGCATTGCTGCGAAAGGTGGATATACACTGTACTAGTGCCGACATTGTGCATGCTCTGTTGCCTGTGTCTATGTGCCTGTGGTTCTGTCAGTGTGATCATGTGATGTATCTCTCCCCAGGAATGTGTCAATAAAGTTTCCCCTTCCTGGGACAATGAATTCATGGTGTTCTTATTTCAATTTCCAGGAGTGTATTTTGAAGACATGTTGCATAAGAATCAATATCTTTCAAACCCATACAGCCCTTCAGAACTCATCCGCATTTGCTTAATGAAATTGCCTGAACATTTAAGAAATATTATTTTGGCAGGACGTTCTAAACACGACATTGAAGCTTTTCAGGGACTCTTACAAGAATTAGAAATTGACACAGACAGTCGCGGGATGCGAAAACAGGAAAACAATCACTACAGGTCACATCCGTCACAATTCCGTGACGACAGAAACAATAACTGGACACGACAAGTCTATTCTTACAACGCAAATCGTGACCAAAACAGACACCACCCATATGACAACCACTGGCAGAGCAATAATAGGTACAGAGAAAGATCGCATTTCCGTAGTAATGAATATGACAGAGATTACCATAGAAACAGACAATATGGGAACAAAAACAATTATTATCAAGGGAGACAGAATAACTTCAGACGCAACAGTTCGGCGCACAGTTACGATTCAGGGAGAAATTCTCCACGGACAAGGAAGAAACTACGGAATCTACCGACATGACGACAGACGACAGACCTGAATTGCATCACAGCTGGCGGGATTTAAACAGAGCTGGGCCCTCTCGGCAAGGTGAATTTGTAGAAGTTAGGTCTCCTAATCCCAATAACGACACGCGCCAACAAAGAAACAGACAATGACTCGCACCGCAGGCAGCCGCGTGCGCCGGCTGGCTCAGAGAAAAATAACATAAGACGCTAACCTTGAGAAAAATTCCAGCATTCTTTACCGACGTATACCGCATGATAATTGCGTTCAAGTTGAAACTCTGAGTACTATGAAGAGTAAAAGATTGCACCACATTTCACATGTAAAACCGTTTATTGAGAGATAATCTGCTTTTTAACTTTGTTTCTGCCATAAAACTTTTCACTTCACATTTCTAGTATGCTTTGTCTGACTTAAGAAACTGTTAACATGCAACAATGTTTGAAGTTAAATATCCAGTCTAGAACCTAGGGAACATTTTTAAACAGAAATTACGAATGCATTGTTATAGTGAACAGACGACACAGTGTTGTATTTGTACATTCTTGCTTGTTAGTTGCATGATTACGTAACGACTATCAGGCTTACATACTTAGGACATATACTGGTACTGCTAATGAGATTTTAATGCTACATTTTGGTTTACTTGAAAATACATTCTGGATTTAAAGTACTTTCAGTGAGATACCAGATGACATAGTGGTTAGTTTATGTGACAGGTACACGATTTTATCACGACGCTACTAATGAGTGACAATATACAATGTTGCTTTTGCAGTGTTTCTGTTTTATTTCCGCACAGTTTTTCTGAATTCTTCTGGAAAGTAAAACATGTTTTAGTAGTAACTTTTGTGGTATTGCTACAGTGAGACAGCCTTTTCCGTAGCACAACAATATGTTACAGCACAGTACTTTCTTTATCATGGCAATAAGCGTAATAACTACAATATCTATACGCAAAGCATTTCACTTTTGTTTATCATGAGGGAAGTACATTGGCTTCTGCAGAACTTAGCTTTCGGAGGAAAATAACTATGACACTTCCACAGAGATTATCTTACAGCAAGACGCACATTTAGCGCTACAGGACACGTATTTGAGTGATTAATTTTGTACTTAAATCATTTATTTTTTAAGATGTTTGAAGTACAATGATACAAGGGTTTTCCGTAATACATTTCATTCCATTGCTGTAATCTGTAACACCTGAGGGTATAATTACATTAATTAACTGAGAGAGACAAACATTTATTTTACTACATCAGTGACAGATGTTTACGTAATTACACCGTTGGATAACTTCACACTTACGAAATTGTATTTTATCTGCACTTTGTGAACTGTTCATATTTTTTCGGAACCATTGTGATACTATGAGAGCTTTGAACGATGTATTTGGTATGGGGTCATGATTTTTCAAGTACGTTGGAGGTAGATGACACTATTGAAATGAGCAGAGAATTTTTTTTTTATTTTTTGACATTATTGCAGAAAGCTATGCCTTTTTTGCGATTTGGCTGAGGTTTTATGATGTTATGATGACAATGTGTATTACGCTGTTGCGGTATGTTTATGATCAATAAGCTGATGCTATATGAGTTATTTGATTATGCTACGTATCTGTTATGATGAAATATTGAAGAAGTGTCGACGAATAAGGTAATGAATAATGAGTAGTGGTTAGGGACTCTGGTTTGTGAAAAAGGTTGTTGGAAACCAAGAATCGTACTTTAAGAGTTATGAAATGTATGTAAATGCGTAATGTATTACAATGCCGACGAAAATTTTTTGGGCACTGTTATATCAATAGGATTTTGTTTCTACAGATTTGTAACGCAAATTCTTGACCTGTGAAATATTTTTATATGAGACTGCCACTGTAGCGGAAACTGCTGTCGTAAATATTTCAGTAAGAAAGGTAAGTGACCTTGACGTAATGCGTTTTGGGCGCCCAGCTGAGAGGTAGTCGTCTGACAAAAGAAAGCTATTAGGTGCAAAAAAAAAAAAAGAAAGAAAAGGCCATTATCCTCGATATTTACATTTCTTTGTCGAAAGCATCGCAAATACGACACGCTCAAACTTGAAAAAATATGATAACACTGTGGCACTCTTAATTTATGATATTTACTAAAATGCCTAATGAAATGATGAGCTACATTTTACATCTATTGTCTTTCTAGTTGAGAGATTGCTCATTTTGTTTAATATCTAGTTCCTAGCTGCACTGCAGCATTGGTTAAAATGAAATTTTATAGATGTACTAATATAAATATTTTATGCCTACAGATCCAGTAAAAAATAACTTTATGATGGATGAACTCCAAAAAAATGAGGGAGCACAAAAAGACATTTCCACTTCACAGGAATTGCATACATAATTTTTGTCAGTGACTTGGTAACTTGTCTGCTAGAGCAAGTTACAGTGATGCAACACTCTAGTGTTAAGATCTGACATAGGTATTAAACATGGCCATTTTACTGTAATATTTTTTCCGCTTGAGCTTTGTCATGTTTAGATATAAGTTATTGCATTTGCTGCTGCTGTTTGCCAGGCATAGTGCTACTGAATTTCACTTTGTATTACTCTGTTAAGCCAGTTTTACTACTGATTTATTTTTCTTGTTTGCTGCATATTGCCTTATATTAGTTGTAATATTGCACTTCCTTTGCTAATTTCTATAATGCTGCTTGCTTTGCACTCTGCATTTTTTTGTCATTGCTATTTGTGTTAATTGTTTTGTGCTGCTACATTGCCTCGTCCCTTAGTTTAGCATCTGAGCTCAGTAGATTTAAGTTAGCTTAAGATGGGGTAGGCTATATGTGAGAACGAGTTGTGATGAATTGGAATAAATGCATTGAGAAGCTATAAGAAAATGGTTTGGCCAAAAAAGAATTTTGAAATAGGATGTGAACAGAATATAGAAAGCATGCTTGGATAGGATTTTTTTGGTGGAAGCAAATGTTGAAATAAGAGGAAAGATCTACAGAACGAAGTTTTGGGTTGGACTGCAGTACCAAATGTCACACTGAAAACGAACCCTGTCTTTCCTTTTGTATTATTTCGCTATGTTTTTGTGTACCCTTGTGTATTTGTGTTCTTCCTGTCTTTATGTGTTTAGCTAATAAGATTTATGTTGTAGAATTTCTCTAATACTCAGCTACATTCACTCTGATGAGGAATACTGTTATCCTCAAATATAATTTGCATTTAGAATATGTTATTTTCTTTGTAAAGATGTTTAGACATTATTGATTCTGTTCTGTTTCAATTATCATGTGTGAAATTAATGTTTCGAAAACTATTCTCATTATTTTATTTATTTACTTATTTCATAATTTCTGTAACACTGATGTATATGTTTATTTCTATTCTTTTGTAAAGTCTGTGTTATTACAAATTTTATCTGTACTGTTATGTTCTTTAAGGATGTATTTTGTACCTTTGTAATTGTATTCTTATGTTGTAATTGTATAGACACCAGTTCTTCAAATTAAGTTACATTTCACTGCACACATTTCTGTTGGTCATAGTAATGCACAATATGTGAGAAGTAGTGACTGTTAGTGTTTGCACGTGTGTTACTAATTCAGCAAGGGACTGGATAACAGCATTGCTGGTTCTAAGGACAATTCCAAAAACTTTGTGAGTGCACAAGTGGTGGTTATGGACTTGCTATATTATCCGCAAGACTCTTCAATGGTGATTGTGCACCTGCACAGTCACAACAGATGGCTGCTGGCCATCTCTACAAGGACTACAGTGGGTCTGCATCTTTGATGACCCACTAATACCATTATTTCTACAAGGACTATAGTGGGTCTACACCTTTGCTGACTCACCAGTACCATTATTTCTACAAGGACTGCAGTGGGTCTGCACCTCTGGTGGCCCACCAATACCACAATCTCTACCAGGACTACAGTGGGTCTGCACCTCTGTTGGCCCACCAATAACATAATCTCTACCAGGACTACAGTGGGCCTGCTCTGTGATGACCTACCTACCAATAGTCTTCAAAACTTCGAATGACTCTGTTGTGGGTTTGCTCTGTTGTGGCCCATTGCCTGTCTGCATGTCAAGAGTCAGCACTGTCTTTTCGTTGGAAGGACAACACTACTTCTTCAAGACTGCATGGAAATCCACTACTTCCGTGTGCATTTTCTTTTACTGCTCAGACTTTGAGAAAAACACTGCTATTTTACTGTGATGAACGATCGGGACTGTCTTTATGGACTGTGAGAAAATTTTAGCTTTTGACCAACATTGTATCAATAAGTGTGTGCATTTGATATCTTTGTTATTGTAAGTATGAAAAATTTTATCAAATCGTTAGTGGCCACTGCCCAAAACAATTTGTAAATTTTTTTTGTGGGGAGCATGGGGGCTATGTAAGTAGGCTGTTTATGTTTTCTTATTGGTAATGCCACGTAGCGCTCTGTATGAAAATCACTGGTTTTGCTGTGTGCCGTCTGTTGCTAGTTTGCATTGTTATCTGCCATTGTAGTGTTGGGCAGCAGCAGCTGGATTTGAACAGCGCGTAGCGTTGTGCAGTTGGAGGTGAGCCGCCAGCAGTGGTGGATGTGGGGAGAGAGATGGCGGAGTTTTGAAATTTGTAACACTGGATATCATGAATTGCTATATACACTGCTGGCCACCGTAAATGCAACACCAAGAAAGACAAGAGGTAGCACAACAAAATTTATTTTGTAGATAACATGTTGACCAAGTATCAAATGATTACGTTTACAGACGTCTGTTACATGTGGTTCCTGCCAGAATCAGTAGCCAGAGTAGCCGCCATTGTTGGAGATCACCACTGCCACACGTCTCGGCATTGAGTCAAAGAGACGTTGGATGTGTTCCTGGGGTACAGCAGCCCAAGCAGCTTCCACACGTTGCCAAAGATCATCTGGTGTGGCAGCTGGGGATGTAATCTGGGTCACTCGTTGAGCAACCATGGACCACATGTTTTCTATCGGCGAAAGATCCGGAGAGCGAGCCGGCCAGGGAAGCAATTCAATCTGGTTATTGACGAAGAACCTTTGGACAATGCGTGCCACGTGTGGTTGCGCATTATCCTGTTGAAATATGGCTGTGGCCGAGCCCTGAAGGTAAGGAAGGACAACTGGCTCCAGCACCTCGGATATGTAGCGCCGGCTATTTGAAGTACCGGCAATGCGTACTAGAGGCGTGCGAGAGTAATATCCAATACCGCCCCATACCATAATACCCGGTGCAAGACCAGTGTGGCGGTGCATAATGCAGCTGTCCTGCATCCTCTCTCCACGGTGTCTCCACACTCGAATCCGACCATCGTGGTGCTGCAGACAGAAGCGTGCCTCGTCAGTAACGGCAACGTCATTCCATTCTGCCGTCCACATCCGTCGGTCATCACACCATTGGCGACGGAGACGTATGTGGTTCTGCGTCAATGGTAGACGAAGCAATGGACGTCTTGCGGACAGACCACTCTGCTATAAACGGCGTCGAATGGTACGCGCAGACACTGGATGATGCGTTACAGACGCAATGTGCTGTGCTATGGTTCGGGATGTCACTGAGCGATGCGTCACTGCCATGCGAACAATTTGCCTATCAGCACGTGCAGTGGTGCACCGAGGTGAATGCGATCGACCACGTCGGTCCGTCGTACCCTCCTGCATCTAACGGTCACATATCCGCATTACAGTTGTTTGGTTTCGTCCAACACGACTAGCGATTTCTCTGTATGATAATCCACAATCTCAGTAAGCCACTATCCTTCCTCTGTCGAACTCGGATACTTGAGCAAACGATGTTCGCTGTTGTCTACGAGGCATAACTGATCGTCTTGTGAAACAACCACAAGGTAAACACACATGCCGAACGTACACTCGTCGAAATCGCCAAGCCTTAAATGGCGCTATGAGGTGGCGCCACAGGCGCGCGTGATGTGCGTCTGCGCTGAAATTCTAATCAGTTGCATATCTCATCGCTGCAAACCCATGGTGTAAATTTCACTTGATTCGGATGCTTCCTTCAGGGTGTTGCATTTACGGTGGCCAGCAGTGTACATTATGACTTTTGAACACTATTGAGGTAAATACATTGTTTGTTCTCTATCAAAATCTTTCATTTGCTAACTATGCCTATCAGTAGTTAGTGCCTTCGGTAGTTAGAATCTTTTATCTAGCTGGCAGTAGTGGCGCTCGCTATATTGCAGTAGTTCGAGTAACGAAGATTTTTGTGAGGTAAGTGATTTGTGAAAGGTGGTTAATGTTAGTCAGGGCCATTCTTTTGTAGGGATTATTGAAAGTCAGATGCGTTGCGCTAAAAATATTGTGTGTCAGTTTAAGGACAGTCATGTGTAATTGTTTTAAGGGGACGTTTCAAATTAAGAGCCAGAACCTCCGCCCCCCTCCGATAATTTTACCTGCTGCAGGCAACGTTTTCTAGGGAGAACTATGCGGGTCTCATCGACTATCGTTTCCCAAGAATGACTCCTGCGAGCCTAATCGTTGGCCTGATGTAATGCAACTTGTTGTGAAGAAATCTGAGTATGGCCTACAAAAAGGTAACCTGTTACATGAAATCACAGAAACTTGTACGAGTTGCCCTGTGTCGTGCTGCCTGTGCACAGGGTGGGCCTACCTCGGCCCCTGAGGAATCCACACAGCGGCCGCCACACCGCGAGACACCAGGGAACGCACACCACGCTGCGATAGCGCGGCGCTCTTTCTAGTAACGTTGCACATTTTTTAAGTTGCGTTATGCAAGTGTGTAAGTGCCGATTTCGGATTAAAATGACCGGAGAGAGCTTTCTTTTGCCTATTCTGAAACCTTTTACTGTTATGTAGTTTTTTATGGTCTACATATTTGGTATTATTGTTACACGTTAAATTGCCAACACTGTGTCTCAACCGACTCGAGTATGACTGTTAGCGTGCGTGACCCGACGCGAATGAGAGTTTTCTCCTGCAAGCATAGAAAAGATCTAATAGAACATATTTTATTCATTTTTACGTAAGAAAATGGAACTATTCATGAATATTTTTGTACATCGTGTCTTCGTCTCTTATTCATTAAGGATGGTGACCAAACGTTTCTTTTTCCTTGAAGCAGAACACATGAAAATTCTTCCGAAATTTCTTTACAATGCCGATGATAATGAATTGTGAGCTGTTTGTGTGATCTTAGACACGAGGAACTGCTCCATTCTCCGTAAAATATAGAAACCAGAAGGGGCCGCTAGAGCTCAGTCGGCTGCATTCTGCACTTCCCCGTTCTTGTCTCTCGCGTTAGTGTAGCGCTCTCTCAGAAGAAGTCGACCGTACTCAAAAGCATTTACACGTCCTCGGACTCAGCTTCGGAATGCGTACTGCCAAGATGAGAAGTTTAAAACTCTTTTTCAAAGACGAGACAAATTATCTTATTGACGAAGCACGTAGATTTGTGAGGGACACATTTTACGAGACGGGCATTCCCGCGTAAAAAATTAGTAGAAGGCGATGATACCTCGAGAGAAGGCTGCAGCCGAGACTCTGACTCTGCAAAAGAAACCGAGAAGTTGAGTGTTACAGTGCACCGACAGGTTTCTACAAGAAATCGTTACACGCTGCTAAACCGTGGAACGAATATCAGATCTTTTTACAATTTTAGAGCCCAAAAATATAATTAAAATCTCAGAAATGGAACTTCCCACATTGTAAAAAGTTTAGGTGAGAATTATTTTAACATTTCTGAAGATGGTATTCTTGCAGAAATCATATGCCTAATGTAACGTATCCTCTCCCTCTTGTTTCCTTTGTTCTTGTTTTTTGTTCTTGTAGTTGTTTAGAGATATGAAATTATTTGCTTAGTCAGCCGTACTTCGGAATTTTTTGACATTAAATGGAGCCTGAAACTTGCGTAATAAATACATCGCGTGAAGTGCGATTTGCGGCATAAACAAAAATTAATTGCGGAGATGCAATCCACAGAATATTAACAGAAAAGCTTTAGAACAATGCGCACGACTGACTAGACACATTCAGAGGGTACGTACATTCGCGTACGAGTGGTTGCGATCTGATGAGAAAGATCTATCTTAATTTTTTTGTGTAAAATAATTACGTCGTAACACACTCGGAGATTTCGAACGTACAATCAGGGTAGAGGCACGTACTTTGTATCATTCCCCGTGGCCTGGGTAAAAGAATTGCAATTATATAAATTTAAGAATATTTCTTTTTCTATCGGACTCCTATTTTTATACGAAAAGGAAGATTGCAGGTTCTGAATGTCTCGGCAAAAACACATCGGAATTAATCTTAGCGGCCACCAAAGGAAAGTAGTGAGCACAATCACGTACCTCTATTGTTGAGCAGCGCCGTCGTAAAGATCGTCGCCTCCATCTAAAATTCGCCTTCTCGAATTAACAGAATAATTTGTACTCCATTGGTATGGGATTTACGCTTGATCTTGACAGAAATTATAAAACACATTTTTCATCATTTAACACCTTCATTTAATACACACATAGACATGAAACTATACAGTACGTCTTTACGCCAGCACATCAGAACAAAAAGGTCGTTAATACTAGAAGTAAGAAAAGAATCTCGAAATTAGACCTTTGTCTCTCAATGATAAAAAAGTTTTTTTAGAGTATTCCTCTGGTAGCACAGTCGAACAAATTTTCTTCTTGTATCTTTGAGATTAAATTACAACATTTTTTTAGTTCCTTTTCGTCGCCCCCTTGGGCGAATTGTCCGAAGAAATGTCAGTTTTCCGGGCAATGAGCCCAAACACTTAATACTTGACATAATGGGACTGCACTGTCAGTGTCTTTCTTCCCATATCTTCATTCTACAAACATGGTTTTGATGCCAGTTCTGACACAAGGCAATGAGGACAAAACATATACATTAGGATATACAGAACACACGTAAAACACACAAACTTACATACTATACACACAAAATCTTTTACATTGTCTTTATATTTCACATAAAATCATCACATCTGGATAATTATACACAGAATTGTTACATACTCCTTTTACCTTCTTTCTCTTCTTTTCTTTCTTTTTTATGTCGTACAGTATACACAAAATTATTTTTATTATCTCTTTGTACATTGTATTATACAAGGGTACTACATTGTTTTATACATAATACATCGCGGTATAAACAGCCTTCTCGTTCGCATGTTGACAGTAAAATTCATTTTTCATAAGTCTTTGTCTCCATGGTAAAAAAAAAAAAAAAAAAATACACGAAAGTCACATATTTATTGGAGTGTACGGATCTAGGGTGTGGGGCTAGCAGAGGTGTCTGGGGCAGCAAGAGGCGTTAGTTCTTGCTTAGAGTTGTTTGTGCTTTCCACTGCTTCCCTCTTCTACACCAGGATCTGCTTAGTGACACCCTTTTCGCATTTTACTATTGTCTCGTCATGGGTAATATAAACACGTAACAAATAAAAATTCACATTGATTAGTACTTAATACTCAAAGGTAACGTGGGACGTGAATCATGAGCTGTGGTAGTCAGACTTTATTTAGTGTGTCAGGGAACTGTTTTTCTACATGTCTTGGCACTTTGTTGGGTGTCCATTTAAACGTAGATATTGCTTTGCATTTAAATTGTCCTCCTATGTTACGCCATTAGCCAATAATGCGTCAGATGCGCATAACTGCAGACGCAACAATCAGTTTGAAGGCGCGCTGCGCGCCATTTGGAGCTCAGCAGTTGCGTGGGCCCACCGCCGTAAAGCGATGCCGCGCGCCCCGGTCCGTACTTTTCAGTGTCTCGTGCAGTGTTGGCAGAGTTTGCGAAAAACCTACCGCACTTGTTTCAACTTGCCGTTCACCTTGGCTGTGGGAAGGGACCACTGGAGTCGTGTGAAGTTAGCACCCCTTTTTCGAGAAATATACATTTTTTTCACAGTTCTTGTTAGATGTGCCATAGTTCTAGAGTTCTTTGCACTAAATTTCAATAGTTCTGCAAAATGTAACGAAGAAAACAACAATACTCGAAAACATTTTCGTATCGAAAACATTCTCTGACAATTTCCGCAAAATGTAAAGTACAAGAGCTCTGAGCACAGTTCTGAACAGAGCTCCAAGAGTTCTTTCGCAAATCCAAGTAACATTTTTTTGTGAAGCTAATAGTTTACGAGATAATTGCAATTTAAGGAGAAAATCTTTTCACTTACTGTGAAGTTGGCACCCTTTTTTTCAGAAATGTATACTTTTTTTCAGATTTCTTGATAGATATGCCATAGTTATAGAGTTCTTTGTACAAAATGTGAATAGTTCTGCAGAATTTAGCGGCGAAAACAATATTCGAAAAAATTTTCGTATCGAAAACATTCTTCGTCAATTTTCGCAAATTGTAAATAAGTACAACAGTTCTCAACACCGTTCTGAACGGAAATCCAAGCGTTCTATCGAAAACCCAAGTAACATTTTTTTGTGCAGCTAATAGCTTACGAGATAATTTCAATTTAAGGAGAAAATCTTTTCACTTACTGTGAAGTTGGCACCCTTTTTTTCAGAAATGTATATTTCTTTCACAGTTCTTGACAGGTATGCCATAGTTCTAGAGTTCTTTGTACAAAATTTCAATAGTTCTGCAGAATTTAACGAAGAAAACAACAATACTCGAAAAAATGTTTCTATCGAAAACATTTTTTGTCAATTTTCGCAAAAATTAAACTTGTACAACAGTTCTGAGGACAGTTCTGAACAGAACCCCAAGAGCTCTATCGAAAATCCTAATAACATTTTTCTATGGCGATAATAGTTTGTGATAAATTGATTTAATGTGGGACACACTTTCTCTACGGAAAATATAAATATATTCGTACAACAGTTCTGATGACAGTTGTGGACACCACGTGAAGAGTTCTATCGAAATTCCTAGTAGAATTTTTTAGTGCAGGTAATAGTTTAAGAGGTAATTGCAACTTAATTAAGAACCCTGTAAGAGCTCCTACTGTGAAGCTGGCACCCTTTTTTTTCAGAAATATATATTTTTTTCAGAGTTCTTGATAGATAAGTAATAGTTATAGAGTTCTTTGTACAAAATTTCAGTAGTTATGCAGAATTTAGCGAAGAAAACAACATTGTATAACATAGCTGATTCAGGAACCCTTTCCTTCTGATACAATTCTTACTGTTGCCACAATAAATCACTTGTGCATAGATTCCAACTGTACTGATCATTACAAAAATACAACCATTGACCAGCGGCGCACATTTCTTGCAGCGTTGTACAAAGCATTCGGCTTATCCGCTGTGAAAATACCACACTTAACGCTATTTTAAAATTTACGGTGGATGGCTTCCGTTTATCTACAATGTCAGCATCTATCGAATTCTCTTCATGGAAACGTGATGCCTGGATCACTCACGTCCCCTTTTTAGGTACGGCGGAAACTAGAGTTCAGTCTTGTGGAAGCCAAGAAAGGAAATGTGGGCAGCCCTTCTTTTACTGATAGCAAACTCTAGAGAAATCTCCACCCTTGTTTTTCTTCATCATGCCAACAAAAGAAAAATTCTCCCTTCATAGCTCTATTATCATTCCAGTACTAGTAAACCAGTTGTCCGCTTTCACATTTCGACCTGACTGATATATAGGTTTACACAGTCACAGAACAACATCAAAATGTTTATTGCTCAGTTGGTAAATCTTTCTGGTTGCAACACAGCGTATATTTCCAAATTGTACAGGTAAAATACTTAAGAATCCACACTTAAGAATCCATACTCGTTTGTTTTGATTGATACATATTGTCGAAAACTGTACCTTCCACAGAATCCTTCCAGCTTCTTGCCTACTGTAACATTTTCTCCAAGGGTGTAAGATTTGTGGTAGTTGCGTACAAACACAGTAAATATTTCCCGAATAGCTGTTAGCTTGTCTAATCGTCTCCTTTCATCACGAATAGCGCGACTGTAAAATCAAAGGCTCTCCAGAATAAATTTGAAACGTTTTATGTTCATTTGCGAGGTGAAATTTTTCAATGCCATCACCATCAGTTCCACACAGATCTTCCAGGCTTTATCTGTTACTTTTGTTAACAACAATTAAAAACAAGAGACTGATGAAGGCTTTCAATTCAATATCATCTATTGATTTTACCCCTCTCTCACGCTGAAATGAGGCTCTGATGCTCTCAAAATTCTGATTGGAATACAAAACTGCAATAGACAAATATCGTTATCTATGAGGTAATTACAGCATCACAAATGCTGCTTTGGCTGCACCTATTGGTACAGGTAAATTTCGAATAATATTATGCTCTTCGAACAATATGCTTTGGATTTCTTCAACATTATCTAGTACTTCCCACTTACAATAATAAAATTCCTATAAAATAACGCAACCAGGCGCAGTGTATTAATCTGAAATTTGACGTTCAGACAGCGGACACTGACTATTAAACAGTTCAAACAGAATTTAAGTGCAGTTTACATTCTGGATTAGCTTTGTACTACTTACTACGTTGATAAACAAATAAATTAATCGCTGAAATGAAATACGAAAGGGCACAGTGGATAAAAACGAGCAATTGGCTCATATCTCATCAAGAGAGCATTAGCGTCGATACTGAATCATACAACAATGAAAGGCACACATGAAGTGTATATTTTTAGAATCAGGAAGAACCAGATGAATTTTATTACGTAAAACAGTAATTGTTTTGAGCTCTCATGACATCCAGGACACACTAACAGCTAAAAATATGCCCAGGACCCTCATGGATGAAAGTTATGTGGCAACATCACCAGCCGCTAGGATACATAAAACCATGTGCTGTGTATAAGGAATAAATTTGAAATTGCTGTCGTTAATATTGTTGCAAACATTTGTTCTAGTTAGAAAGGAAGTGTGGAAGTTTGATGAGTTACACTACAGCGAGAGTTAAAAGTCTTTACAATGTATAGAAATGTAAGTATATATACTGAATATATCGTACAAACGAACTAAGTAGTATGTTTAAATCCTAATTGAATACATGACTGATAGAGGTGTTATAATGTTGAGGGGATACAGTATTAAAGTTAATAAGAAGTTCGAAATTTGTAAATAAGAACCTCGTTTATTTGGTCCTCAATAATCCGGATTTCCGGTTTATCCGGATTCATATTTTGTGTCCCTTGGTATTTTTCTCTTTTTTTCTTATAACACGAAGATGTGTAGTCGGTGAGGTACATAGGCTGCTTATCACTAGGCCGGTAATTTAGTCTAGTACTGAGTGATAAGGAACTCGGAGTGTGTGAATGACATTGTTTCTCAAGTATTGTACATTAATATAACGGTGTATTGATGCCCATCAAGTAAGTTGCATAGTAACCACGCCAACAGCACTCCACCACAGCTCATTGTACCTCTGGTGCGATTCTCGACAGGTGTGACACCATCTGGTTAGTGGCGCGTGTGAATGTATCTGCTCTCTCAGCCATCTGTTTGTTTTGCACTGACGAGCCTTCTCTCCCTGAATCATCTAAGCGTGCACATCCCACGCTTCCACCTACAGTTACTACAGTCAGTCTTAAGAAGGTGTACTGCCATATACATCCGGGTTTTCGATTTTCGGTTTTCCAAAATAAAAGTGAGAATTAACGATCGTACTCATAGCTGTACTTCCAGCAGTACTTTATCTCCTGCGTTCCCAATTTCGTAGAAGTTGTCCTACGAAAATTGCAGAAGAAGCACTCCTGGACGAAAGGATATTGTGACGATATTCTTTCGTCACAGCCTGGGGTTAGAGACCCGGTCCGGCACACAGTTTTTATCTGCCAGTAAGTTTCACATCGGCGCACACCCACTGCAGAGTGAACACTCAATCTATTTCATAATCTACTGGCACCATAAAAATGTTATGAGGGTTTTTAAAAGAACTCTTTCGGTGCTATCCAGAACTGTCAGCAAAAGGGTTGTGCCAATTTATTATAATGTAGACCAAGTGGGTCTCTCGAAAATGCTATTATCTCATTAACTGTTATCCCCACAAAAAATGTTATTACAGTTGTCGGTAGAACTCTTAGGGTCGTATTAAGAAATGCCATCAGATCTTTTGTACGAATTTATTACTTTTACATGACAAAAGTGAGTCCCACATTAATTATCTCATATAATGTCATCGTCACAAATAATGTTATTATAGTTTTTGGTAGAACTCTGTGGGTGATATTCAGAACTGTCATCAGAACTATTCTACGAATTTTGCTATATTAGATAAAGTGAGTATCAGATTAAAACAATTATTGTATAAACTATTATCGCCACAAAAATGTTCTTATCATTTTCAATGCAACTCTTCCGGTGCTATCCAGAACTGCCAACAGAACCGTTATACAAATTTATTTTTTCCAAACTGACAAATAATTTTTTACCATACCAAACTTTGCCGAGTTGTTGTTTTCTTCCCGAAATTCTGTAGAACTATTCGTGTTTTGAGCAGGGAAATCTAGAAATATTGCATATATATCAAGAACTGTGAAAAAAATTTATATTTATCGTAAAAGGGGTTCAAACTTCACGGGAAATGCTCATAAGCATTCCTTAATAAAGGCAGTTACTACGTAAACAATTACCTGCACAGAATATGTTACTAGTATTTTCGATAGAACTCTTACAATGCTATCCAGAGCTGGCATCATGGCATAAGAACAGACATAATTTTTTTTTGAGTAAGAGTGCCCCACAATTAATCAATTACCATACAAACTATTATAACCACAAAAAATGTTATTATGATTATCGATAGAAGTCTTGAGGTGTTAACCAGAACTGTTCATCAAAACTGTTGAACGAATTTACTTTTTCTGTGGAGAAAGTGGGTCTAACATCAAAGCAGTTACCGTATAAACTATCATCGCCACAAAAAGATATTATTAGGATTTTCGATAGAGCTCGTGGTGTTCTGTTCAGAACTGTTGTACGAATTTACTTTTTGCGAAAATTGACAAAGAATGTACTCGATACGAAAAATTTTTCGAGTATTGTTGTTTTTTTCGCTAAATTCTGCAGGACTATTCAAATTTTGTACAAATAACTCTAGAACTATGACATTTCTATCAAGAACTCTGAAAAAATATATATTTCTGAAGAAAAGGATTCCAACTTCACAGTAAGTGAAGAGGTTCCCTCCTTAAATTGCAATTATCTCGTAACGTGTTAGCTGCAAAAAAAATTGTAATTAGGATATTCGATAGAACTATTGGGGTTCTGTTCAGAACTGCCCTCAGAACTGTTGTCCGAATTTACTTTTTGCGAAAATTAATAACGAATGTTTGCTATACGAAATTTTTTTGGAGTATTGTTGTTTTCTTCGTTAAATTCTGCAGAACAACTCAAATTTTGTACAAAGAACTCTAGAACTATGCCATATCTATCAAGAACTCTGAAAATAATATACATTTCTGAAAAAAAGGGTGCCAACTTCACAGTAAATGAAAAGATTTTCTCCTTAAATTGCAATTATCTCGTAAACTATTAGCTGCACAAAAACATGTTACTTGGGTTTTCGATAGAACTCTTGGAGTTCTGTTCAGAACTGTGCTCAGAACTGTTGTACTTATTTACAATTTGCGAAAATTGACGAAGAATGTTTTCGATACGAAAATTTTTTCGAATATTGTTTTCGTCGCTAAATTCTGCAGAACTATTGAAATTTTGTACAAAGAACTCTAGAACTATGGCATATCTATCAAGAAATCTGAAAAAAGTATACATTTCTGAAAAAAAGGGTGCCAGCTTCACAGTAGGAGCTCTTATGAAATTCTTAATTAAGTTGCAAATTACCTCTTAAACCTGCACAAAAAAATTTCACTAGGATTTTCGATAGAACTCTTCACGTGGTGTCCAGAACTGTCATCAGAACTGTTGTACGAATATATTTATATTTTCCGTAAAGAAAGTGTGTCCCATATTAAATCAATTTATCTCAAACCATTATCGCCATAGAAAAATGTTGTTGGGATTTTCGATAGAGCTCTTGGGGTTCTGTTCTGAACTGTCCTCAGAACTGTTGTCCGAATTTACTTTTTGCGAAAATTGACAAAAAATGTTTTCGATACGAAAATTTTTTCGAATATTGTTGTTTTCTTCGCTAAATTCTGCAGAACTATTGAAATTTTGTACAAAGAACTCTAGAACTATGCCATATCTATCAAGAACTCTGAAAAAATATATATTTCTGAAAAAAAGGGTGCCAACTTCACAGTAAGTGAAAAGATTTTCTCATTAAAATGCAATTATCTCGTAAACTATTAGCTGCACAAAAAAATGTTACTAGGATTTTCGAAAGAACTCTTGGAGCTCTGTTCAGAACTGTGCTCAGAACTCTTGTACTTGTTTACATTTTGCGGAAATTGCCAAAGAACATTTTCGATACGAAAATTTTTTCGAGTATTGTTGTTTTCGTCGCTAAATTCTGCAGAACTATTGAAATTTTGTACAAAGAACTCTAGAACTATGCTACATCTATCAAGAACTGTGAAAAAAATGTATATTTCTCGAAAAAGGGGTGCTAACTTCACACGACTGACCACTGGGTGCCTTCTAAGTTCACTGCACGAAAGGTAAGTACTGCACTTCACTATTTGGCTTGCAACGGCACACTGGCCTATATAGTGCACAAACACTCGTAGCGTAGCAGGCTTCCTCGATTCACTATATCTCTTTTACCTCGAAGAAAAAGGTTTGTGAAATGAAACGTATTTTCACTTGCCTATTTGCGTATAGCTCACACACGGGTCACTGACACTGAATAACTCACTGTCACTGGGCAAATATACACTGTCCTGTTCATTATCCAGTTCGTTCAGAAACAAAACTGTAGCTCACGACACCACTAGCTTGTCTTTTATGATAAATGCCCACGTTCGTTATTTTTTCCCGTGCTTCTATACGGAACTATGTCGGCGTACTTTTTGCTCACAACATTTTATTACATAAATTGGTAGGTGATTGTGTTCTTAGAGAGTACGTGCCTCTAATACTACATTTCGCGGTCGCGACACTGCCTGACATCTCATAGAGCATATGAGAACACGCTTGAGAACAACAGCACTTTCTAAGTTTATGTCGTACTACTGATGCACTTATGTACTGAAGTGACAACACTAGGACATGAACGCACTATAAGTGTTTTCTAGAAGTTGTCTCCAAATGAGGCAAAATCGGTTCATTTTCTACCCGCGAGTTACTATGTGTGTGTGTGTGGGGGGGGGGGGGGGGGGGGATTTTTGTTTTTTCATCCTTTCGTCACCCAAGTTTGTAACAACGCATGGTACACACATTATAAACAAACATATAATTAAAAAAATAAGAAAATACATAAATAAATCACTATACTTAAATTGCTAGGTAGTACAAACAACAGATTAATAATGAAGCTCGGCTGCTGTGCGCTACTGCCTCTAAAGTCTGTGCTTGCGTATATGGTGTTTCTTTGTGTTCATGTTTGTGTTACTTTTTCCTTCCATCAAATATCTTCTGCTCAGATTGGACAAAATATTATAAACCTAGCAAAAGAAAAAAAAATAAGTGTACTGCATCCCTCTAAAGTCACCATACATCCTTAGTGTTTTCATACTGGAAAAAATAGATTATTAAAATCCTCTGGCATTACTTAGTGTCACGTAGTGTATTTCTCAGTGATCTTGGTAATGTAAGTCTCTGTGTGCATACAGTCCTTTGATTTTGCCATTGTGAGGGTATGCAAGTAAATAACATCCGTCGTGCGGAATATGTACAATTACGTACGGACCAGTATATTTTATTTGCCACTTAGCGTTTTTCTTAACTAACAAGGAAGATTTCACATGAGTTTTGAGTAACACCTTTTCTCTGATTGTAGATCTGGTAACACCATGTAGCTATTTATCATAATGCTTCTTTCGGCGTTGGGTTTGTTGTGTGATAGAGATTAATACTTGCCTTATTTTTTCATTTAGGTCTACAGGTTGTCTAGGAACAGACGGGATAGGGTTTACCCATTAATTATTCTATTTCTTATTGCATATCAGATCAGACGGTGTATTGCAGTATCGTATATTGGGAGATTGTTTACCACCTGTTGAAAGGTGGCTACACTGAGCCACAGCGCCAGAGATCGCGCTAGAGAGCATTGTTCCGCCGCCTCCACTGGCAGTGATTATTGAGATGTCGTAGTGGGCAGTGATTATTGAGAACTCGTAGTAGTCAGTGCTTGGGGAGAGCTCGTGGTAGTCAGTGCTTGTTAAGAACTCATAGCAGAGAGTGTTTGTTGAGATGTGCTAGTAGAGAGTGCTTGCTGAGATGTGATACTGAAAAGTTCTTGTTGAGATGTGGTAATAGCGAGTCGGTGTGGAGATATATTGTAATGATTAGAGTGATTTTGGTCAATATATGAAGGTAACGAAACTTGATTTATTTTTCATTATTTCCATGTTTTAAATAATGCGTCATTACAGGTTCAGTCAACAAAGCATCTGGCTTGTGTTCTTGTATTAGAGTGTAATTCTGGTATTCTTGAGTAATTATGGTATTTTTATTTTCTTTAATTAATTCAGTATAAATGATATTTAAAATTTCTTGTGTTATTGAAGAAGAACCGTGCCAGATGCGTACGTTGAGTCATACTTCCACACACAGAACAGTTACACTTGTGCTTTGGTTTCGTATGTTTTATAGTTGCTGGGGACTTAATTAATTAATTGTGTTAATGAAAATTTCCATTTCATTCTTTGTTATTGTTCTATGCAGTCAGATAGCGTAATAATACTACTCAGGGCCAACCGTTACAAGACTTCGTAACCGAACAGACAGCTACTAAAGCAAAAAATTAAAATTATTTGCATTCCATATTTTAATTAAGCCCCCATGCACGAGGCGACCGCTGCTTCGGATCGTCCCTTGGAATTCTTCTGATTGTAAAAATAGTAGACAGTAGTATTGTTGTAGTAATTTGTAGTTTAGTAATTGTAGTCTATTTTGCATGTGTAGATTTGGTAATTGTCATTCTTCTAATGGTTTTTTTTTTCAGAATTTAATTTTGTTGTCTTGTACACGCGTTTGACAATTTAGTGCCATTATTTCAATTGTTCGATTAATCGTGTTTGAGGGAAACATTTCGTGTGAATGGTATTGTTGGAGATAAAGTGTCATTGTGTGTAATTTTCATATAGTGACGAGTTTTGTATGTTTTGTAAATGATTACGCGTTCGATGAAAAAGGCAAAAATGATGGATAGTCAGAATGACGAAATTGTTGACATGGCGAACTCGCCAACCCAGGAGAACAGTATAATGAATAATGAAGTGGAAAACAATTTAATAAGTCGGGAAAATAGTCCGGAACCATTTCAAAATTTTTCTCAATCAGGAAATTCACAGAATACGAGATTAACGATAGAAGATTCTGAAATAGTATCGAACACAGATAGCCTTACAGCTATGACGAAGGAAACTGGTTTTGCGAGAAATGCTAGGGGCGAAAAGAATTTCGAACCAGATCATATGGAGCAGTCGATGGGTGCAATATTAGATTTGGGATCACAAATAGGAACAATTAAAACAGAGATGGGAACTTTGGCAACACGGTTAGACTTACAAAGGGGAACAATGGAAACACGGTTAGACTCACTGGGATCGCAGTTGGGATCTGAATTAAAAACAGTGGGATCACAAATAGGAACAATTAAAACACAGATGGAAACAATGGAAACACGGTTAGACTCACGAATAGGGACATGTTTCAAAATTATGAAAGATAAGTTAAAGAAAGAAATCAGAGAAGAAGTACAACCGATTTTGAATTCTCACAATAATAGATTAATTGCAGTAGAGATTAGACAAAGGGAACAAGATAGAGAACAGGAAGAAAGAGATCGCGTGATAGTACAAAAATTTTCAGAGTTAAATTTACGTGCACACGATAAGGAAGAAATATTTGAGAGAATCGAGGAATCCGTACCAAATGACAGATTAAATAACCTGACACAACAATATGAACAGTTAACTACCAAATGTGTCAACACTGAAACCCGAGTCGCGACACTTACGGAAAACGTAGGTAAACAGAAAGAAAAAATAGGTGAGTTATCGGAAAGAGTTGAGGAGATTTCAGATAAATTGACAAGTCTTAGTTTAAATGGGGATAGAGATTCAGATAATACAGCTCCATTACCATTTGCAGAAACCGAAGAGTACCAGAACATAAATAAGCATGTTGAAAATCAGGGAAAATTTAATGAACGCGTTAAAAGGGAAGTTGAGGCATTACGAAAGCAAGTCAAACAAATCGAAGGCGAAATTATAGGAAAAGACAGCAGAAGAAATTTAGAATCACAGATAGCAGAGGGCTTTGAAGAAAATAATTTGTTTCATTTACGGGACGCAACAAGAGAGCGCCAGGTGCGCGAACTTGACAATAATCGACATTCAAACTGGGACAGACGCGGTAGGTCTTTGTCGCCACGAGGCGAAAACTTTGACTATAAACACTTTTTGACTGTTCGGAAATTTAAGATCTTTCGTAATTCTAAGAATGACATACATCCATGTTCATGGTTAGATCAATTTACGTACGCACTTCCGCCAAATTTGCCATTAATTCACAAACTGAAATTTATGTGCAGCTATTAATGTCCTCAGGGGATTCACTATACTAAGTGAATATGTGCCGTAGCGAGCATAGGGCCCCGAGCTGTAGTGGTGCTATTTCCCTTTTAGTTTTCTGCACCGCTGCCTACTCTTTCACTATTCTTTGCATCTATAAAAACAATTCTTCTACTATCCATCTATCCAGACAGTAGGTAAAAAATAACCGGATATGACGATTTTACCAAAAAAGTGACTTTGGAAATTACCGTTTGGACTTAATATATTTTCTGCAGCATTCATTCGTAGCTTAAATGAAATTTTACCTGTTTATCTTCGTGACAATATTACTTCATATGTTGACGATATTCTTATTGCTAAACGTTCTTGGAGTGAGCACAACAAAATTTTGGATTCATTATTACGTATTTTTGCAAGAGTTGGCATTACAGTGAACTTGGAAAAATCTGAATTTGGTCGTTCTCAGGTGAAATTTCTCGGTCACATTATTTCTACAGAAGGTATTCTTCCTGCTCCAGAAAAATTAGACGCTATTCGTAATTATGCTGTTCCTACCACAAAACGTGATGTTCGTAGTTTCCTTGGTGTCTGTAATTTTCTTAGACGCTTTGTTAGATTGGATGATTTGGCCACACCTCGTTTACACATTTCAGTTATGCGCACTTTGGTCCCAGAAAATGCTTTCATAAATTACGAGAAAATTGCTACTTCAGTAATATGGAAAAACGTATTCGATCTGTTCTTGCCAAATGCAAATTATGTCAAAAGGCTAAGCCGCCAACTGTTTCTCACTGAGCACCGTTGTTTCCTATCATTCCAGCGAAATTAAAGGACATGGCTGCAGTCGATTTGTTCGGTCCAGTGGTTCGTTCTACTAATGGTTTTGCGTACATTTTCGTAGCAGTGGAATTAACGTCAAAATATGTGTGTTTTACACCCTTACGCAAAGCAACAGCTCGTTCAGTATCTAACGCTTTCATCAAACATTTTCTTAAAGAAGTGGGTCATGTTGAAAAGGTTATATCAGATAATGGATCACAGTTTCGTTCTAAAATTTGGCTTCGTACTCTACGGCGTCGTAAGATTAAACCAATTTTTATTTCACTTTTTCACCCTCAATCTAATGCTTCAGAGAGATGGATGAAGGAAATCAATAAATTGTGCCGTCTTTATTGTCATCAGAATCACAGAACGTGGGATCAGTATCTTCATATTTTTCAAAACATTCTGAATGAACTCCCTAATGACTCAACTTCTTTACCGCCTCTATTGATATTAAAAAATAAGGTACCAACAAATCGCATTTCTGAAATCGTTCCTTTTCCGCCTTCACGGAAACTGCGGCATTCTGAAGTTGTGAACCTGGCTCTGCAAAATATTGCATCTGCGGCTGCAAGAAGAGAGAAATCAGCGAAACGTCCTGGTCGTTTAAAAATCTTGTCAGTTGGTCAAAAGGTATTAATTAAGTCTCATCGATTGTCTCAGAAAGGAAAAGGCTTGTGTCGCAAATTTTTTCTGCTTTATAACGGTCCATATAGAGTTCGCAAAATTATTCATGATAACACTGTTGAAGTAGAAACTCTTAAATCTCGGCGCTCTAAGGGAATACATCACATATCTAACGTTAAAATTTTTGTGGAATGACATACTTGTGAGAAACTAACAGCTACGTAAACACACGGAGAGTACAAGGATACCGCGCTGTGTTTTGGCGGCGGCACATACTCAAAGCAACAGTCAGTCTGCGCACCGCACAAGGCAGTCGTTGACCGCAAACAATTACTTCCTACGTCACGCGCCTACAGCTGATCGAGCGCTCAGTGCGAATGCACTGACAGCGGTAAACAAATACACAGTCTAATTTCTCCGACTAAATTCTGTATAAAGCTATGGTGACTTTATAAATTATGTTATTAACGTTCAGTATTTTTCAGGATATGGTTGTGTAAAATATTTAAGACCTTCAGGTAAATTCTGTGCGTGTCTGACGTTAAGACGACTTGCTATGGAGAAAATTTCAGGAAGAATGTAATTTCAAAAAAAAAAAAAAAAAAAAAGAAGTAAAAAACCAAAAAGGTAACGATTAATTGAGTTTATTTTTTCAGGTAACATATTTCCACTTAGGTACGTACTTTAGACGTAATGTGCTGCTCGCGATTACGTGACTCATACTTTGTGCTAAATTTCATGTTCTATGAATTTACTTGTGAAGCGACGTGCTTGCGCACATTGACTGATTTTGACAATGAGTGATTAATGAATAGGGTTGTTACTTGTGTATATTGTGCATCGCTTGGCTGCTATGCCTTTTCACTGATGTCATATTTTTTTTATTATGTGCCTGCTGTGCTTATTTATTTAAATTGTAATTGTCAACTGATTAATTGTGCTGACTGTGGTTATGTATGTAAGTTATACTTTGTGATTTATCTGCTTGCGCCTTCATGTTTACTTATTAAGGTTACATATGAACATTTATTTGCTTATGCTGATATGATGATAATGGCCTGTTTATTATGTAAGATACATATTTGCTGCTTTGCGTATGGATTGCATATTTACACATTTCTGTTTGTTGTCATAACTATTCTTTAATTTGCTATATATAGAAATGCTGATATGAGGTGTACGTACATGGAGTTTAGGCCACAGTATAGTATTAATTATAGATTGTTCGCTTGACGGAGACTCGTTATAGGGATTGTGCTGCATCCACTTGTTGACATTCTGTTCTCTACTGGTATATTTACTCGCTATTGCATGTTTTGCTTATGCGCAGTGCTTTATATTTTTAAGATAAGTAAATGAACTGCTATAATTCTACGAACGACATTGGTACAAGAAACTGCATATAAGTCACATGAGCTGGAGATTTTATGGAAGCTGTATAAATTTATGCTAATAGGAAGTAAGTTAACGACATGACATACCAACACTAGGTTAGACCATTGACAGTTATTACACTGCATTCTTCGTGAGCAATTGAAATAGGAAGTGACACTTGACACAAGAAATACTCCACATGTTTGCTTCTGTTTGCCATAATTCTTGAAGTGGTGTACACACTGTGAAATATTATGATCATTAACACTTCGTAATCGTACTTACTTACTGAAAGTTATTCAAACTAAGTCTGTTAGAGGTCATGTATGCATTTCTTTTATTTAATGATGGACAAGGAACCAAAATGTATCTTATAATTTATAATGAGTAGAAAATTTGGGTCAGGTGGATTACACAGATGTTGTGTGTGGACACTGTGTCTTCGGATTGTATGGGATGCTGAATAGAAGTTTGCACTAGGATTTTGTCTGTACTTGTTCGAGGAGACTGACTAGAGGAAAGAGTTGTTATGGAAGTGAAATGACATTGGTGCTGAGGTTTATATGTATCGACGTATTGAAGAGGTATTATAGAGGTATTGAGATTATGTGAAGTTGATGATTATTGGAGTTTTAGTGGACAAGAGGTAAGGTAAATGATATGTGATGCTGATGATTATTGGAGTTCTGGTGGATAAGAGGTAAAGTAAGTGAGGAGCACATTTTTTTTTGTTGGCCTATATGGAACAAGGAGGATGAAGATGGCAGACTAGAACACTCAAGTAGATGGAAGATTGTCTACACACACACTTTGTTAAATCACTAAGCAGTATATACTTTTTTTTTTTTTGGAGAGAGGAAGTAATTGCATATCTTGGCTCGCTGACAGTTGTTCAGCAACCGTACATTTTGATCTGGCTTGGCAAACATTGGTCTTGACATGATGACTATGACGTTGACTAACTATTATTGGCTGTTATACATTGCTGCCACTACTACTTGATACACATGATGAACATAAAATTTTGACAGAATTGCATTTACACAGTTAACACTATTCAACTACACAGGAGCACTAAATGTGGATGAAAGATGAGTGAGTGTGTTTTGTGTGTTTTCCTTTTATAATCCCAGAGAAGTGATCCCAACCTATCTCCTAAATATTATTTTACTTGTTTGTTGTGGCTTGCACTGACACCCATAAATATTATAGGTTTACTGCTATTTGTGTATTGTAATAGTTAATATGACAATTATCTGATATCATTTGTGTGTTTATTATTATTTGTATGATGAACTGTCTAATCAGTGATAGTGAATATTATGGACTGTTACTTGCACTTTTTCTACATGATTGGTGCCACTAGGACATGTTTAATTTCTGCTGATGAACTGTGTGATTAGTGATAGGGAATATTATGGACTGTTATTTGCACTTTTTCTACATGATTGGTGCCACTAGAACATGTTTAATTTCTGCTGATGAACAGTGTGATTAGTGAAAGTGAATTTTATGGACTGCGGTCAGCACCTGGTCAACATTACTGGGTGCCACTGATGGACTGCTTCTACTGAAAAGATGTCACCTGTTGATGTCTGCACCTGCTCAACATTGCTGGGTGCCACTGATGGACTGCTTCTACTGAAATGGTGTAACTTGTTGATATCTGCACCTGTTCAGCATTGCTGGTGCCACTAATGGAACTCCTTATACTGAAATGGTGTTACTTGTTGATGTCTGCACCTGCTCAAGATTGCTGGGTGCCACTGATGGACTGCTTCTACTGAAAAGATGTCACCTGTTGCTGTGTGCACCTGCTCAACATTGCTGGTGCCACTAATGGAACTGCTTATACTGAAATGGTGTTACTTGTTGGTGTCTACACCTATTCAACATTACTGGGTGCCACTGATGGACTGTTTCTACTGAAAAAATGTCACTTGTTGGTTTTTCCACCTGTTGACCATTGCTGGGTGTTACTGCTGGAACTGTCAACTACTTGTTTCTTGGGCTATGGAAAGCGTTTATGTGAATATTTGTATAAACTGATTTTTTGTGTATTACTGTTTGTGAAAAGTTATGAGACTCTTACCTGCACATATTCGTCATTGCTGACGCTATTGATTGAACTGTTTAACCACATAATACTTGTGTAAACTATTATGTAAAGTCACATGTATGAAAGAATTTGTATTGCTTACTGTATTTTATATGTTAGGTTATTGAAAGGTCAGTGCAAAGCCAAAATTTTATCTAGTTATATGATATTTACGCATTAATATTATCTTTTATTTTTGTCTGTATTTTTTGACGAATTTGGTGGTATTTTCACCACCAATGCTGGCAAAAATACCATCAAATTCTAGCCTGTGGAGGAAGGGCATATGAAAGGTGGCTACACTGAGCCACAGCGCCAGAGATCGCGCTAGAGAGCATTGTTCCGCCGCCTCCACTGGCAGTGATTATTGAGATGTCGTAGTGGGCAGTGATTATTGAGAACTCGTAGTAGTCAGTGCTTGGGGAGAGCTCGTGGTAGTCAGTGCTTGTTAAGAACTCATAGCAGAGAGTGTTTGTTGAGATGTGCTAGTAGAGAGTGCTTGCTGAGATGTGATACTGAAAAGTTCTTGTTGAGATGTGGTAATAGCGAGTCGGTGTGGAGATATGTTGTAATGAGTAGAGTGATTTTGGTCAATATATGAAGGTAACGAAACTTGATTTATTTTTCATTATTTCCATGTTTTAAATAATGCGTCATTACAGGTTCAGTCAACAAAGCATCTGGCTTGTGTTCTTGTATTAGAGTGTAATTCTGGTTTTCTTGAGTAATTATGGTATTTTTATTTTCTTTAATTAATTCAGTATAAATGATATTTAAAATTTCTTGTGTTATTGAAGAAGAACCGTGCCAGATGCGTACGTTGAGTCATACTTCCACACACAGAACAGTTACACTTGTGCTTTGGTTTCGTAGGTTTTATAGTTGCTGGGGACTTAATTAATTAATTGTGTTAACGAAAATTTCCATTTCATTCTTTGTTATTGTTCTATGCAGTCAGATAGCGTAATAATACTACTCAGGGCCAACCGTTACGAGACTTCGTAACCGAACAGACAGCTACTAAAGTAAAAAATTAAAATTATTTGCATTCCATATTTTAATTAAGCCCCCATGCACTGTTCAAAAACATTTAAATAATCAGTCCACTTAGATTGCTTGTCTGCTACATATGTCCTCATAAACCTATTCAATTCACGGAAATTTCTTTCAATTGGGTAGGATTGCGGGCTATACCTGGATATCAATATTTGTTTAATCTGTTGTTCTTTCAGAAATTGTTTCCAAGCACGGCACGTAAAATTGGTTGCGTTATCTGATAAGATCGCCTGTGGTTTCCCAACAGACGGGAAGTAGTCGTTTAGCAAACGTCTGATAATAGGCTTAGCTGCAGTTGTTTTCGTGGCATACAATTTCACATACTTTGAAAATACATCATATACTCCAATGACACATTTTACACCTCCCCTGGCAGAGGGTAAAGGACTCATAACATCTATGCATACTAGCTCTAGCGGGTTTTTGGTAAAATACACTCCTGGAAATTGAAATAAGAACACCGTGAATTCATTGTCCCAGGAAGGGGAAACTTTATTGACACATTCCTGGGGTCAGATACATCACATGATCACACTGACAGAACCACAGGCACATAGACACAGGCAACAGAGCATGCACAATGTCGGCACTAGTACAGTGTATATCCACCTTTCGCAGCAATGCAGGCTGCTATTCTCCCATGGAGACGATCGTAGAGATGCTGGATGTAGTCCTGTGGAACGGCTTGCCATGCCATTTCCACCTGGCGCCTCAGTTGGACCAGCGTTCGTGCTGGACGTGCAGACCGCGTGAGACGACGCTTCATCCAGTCCCAAACATGCTCAATGGGGGACAGATCCGGAGATCTTGCTGGCCAGGGTAGTTGACTTACACCTTCTAGAGCACGTTGGGTGGCACGGGATACATGCGGACGTGCATTGTCCTGTTGGAACAGCAAGTTCCCTTGCCGGTCTAGGAAAGGTAGAACGATGGGTTCGATGACGATTTGGATGTACCGTGCACTATTCAGTGTCCCCTCGACGATCACCAGTGGTGTACGGCCAGTGTAGGAGATCGCTCCCCACACCATGATGCCGGGTGTTGGCCCTGTATGCCTCGGTCGTATGCAGTCCTGATTGTGGCGCTCACCTGCACGGCGCCAAACACGCATACGACCATCATTGGCACCAAGGCAGAAGCGACTCGCATCGCTGAAGACGACACGTCTCCATTCGTCCCTCCATTCACGCCTGTCGCGACACCACTGGAGGCGGGTTGCACGATGTTGGGGCGTGAGCGGAAGACGGCCTAACGGTGTGCGGGACCGTAGCCCAGTTTCATGGAGACGGTTGCGAATGGTCCTCGCCGATACCCCAGGAGCAACAGTGTCCCTAATTTGCTGGGAAGTGGCGGTGCGGTCCCCTACGGCACTGCGTAGGATCCTACGGTCTTGGCGTGCATCCGTGCGTCGCTGCGGTCCGGTCCCAGGTCGACGGGCACGTGCACCCTCCGCCGACCACTGGCGACAACATCGATATACTGTGGAGACCTCACGCCCCACGTGTTGAGCAATTCGGCGGTACGTCCACCCGGCCTCCCGCATGCCCACTATACGCCCTCGCTCAAAGTCCGTCAACTGCACATACGGTTCACGTCCACGCTGTCGCGGCATGCTACCAGTGTTAAAGGCTGCGATGGAGCTCCGTATACCACGGCAAACTGGCTGACACTGACGGCGGCGGTGCACAAATGCTGCGCAGCTAGCGCCATTCGACGGCCAACACCGCGGTTCCTGGTGTGTCCGCTGTGCCGTGCGTGTGATCATTGCTTGTACAGCCCTCTCGCAGTGTCCGGAGCAAGTATGGTGGGTCTGACACACCGGCGTCAATGTGTTCTTTTTTCCATTTCCAGGAGTGTAGGATGCAACTCTGTCTCGCAGTTCAGATTGACGGGCTTAACATTCTGACAAATAATAAAAGTTTTTTTATATTTGTTGTGTGCGTCGAAGCATATTGGGAAAGTAGCAGTACATATTTAATTTCTTACAGCACTTGCGGGCGCCGTAGTGCCCCCAAGCGTAGTGGGTATGCCAAATTAAACTTTTCTCATATGCTTCGGGTACACAAACGCACCATGTATCGCTGTCCATGTTTCTCCTGTAGAATAATACACCCTTATGTAACCTGTAATGCTGTTTTATAGGTAAAAGGGGGTTATTGTTTAACTGGGATCTGACTGTCCTCCAGCGGTCATCTTCTTCCTGTAGTTTGGCCATATTATTGCACATATCCAAAAAATATTTTTTAAATTTGGTGTACTTGATGAGCATAACTTTAAATTCTGTGTTCTCTTCTACCAATTCTTCGAACTTAGGTAATCCTTGTGGTAATCTTGACAGTGTGTCGGCGATTACGTTATCTTTGCCATTCACATATATAATTTCAAAATCATAAGACTGCAAAAATAACGTCCACCGCGCAAGGCGATTGTGTAGCAACCTACAAGTGAGCAAAAAGCATAATACCTGATGGTCACTGTAGACTCGTACATGCTTGCCAAACAGATAATAGTTGAACTTCTTAAAGGCCCACACAATAGAAAGGGCTTCTAATTCTCTTGTAGAATACCTGCGCTCGCATTCCGATAGAGTACGGCTAGCAAAACTAATTATGTTAACATTGTCGGAGCTAGCGCCTTCGTCCAGCTGAAACAGACAGGCTCCTAGTCCCGAAAATGAAGCATCCGCCGCTATACAAAAATCTTTGCTCATGTCAAGATGTTCTAGGATATTAGAATTAACCAAAGCGTGTTTTATTTTATCAGAATCGGTCTGGCATTGAGGCGACCAGATCCACTGTTTGTCCTTCTTTAATAGGCCCCGTAATGCGTGGCTATTGAGCAACTGGTTCGGTACGAACAGGCGAAAGAAAGAGCACAAACCCACAAATGCCTTTAGTTGTCGTTTTGTGCATGGAGCGGGAAAGTTTTTTTATGGCTAACAGTTTTTCTGGGTCAGTTCTTATCCCTGCAGGTGAAATTATGTGACCGAGAAATTTCATGTTTTTTCTCACAAATTTGGATTTCTTCATGAATCATAGACCTTGCCGTTGGTGGGGAGGCTTGCATGCCTCAGCGATACAGATAGCCGTACCATAGGTGCAACCACAACGGAGGGGTATCTGTTGAGAGGACAGACAAACGTGTGGTTCCTGAAGAGGGGCAGCAGCCTTTACAGTAGTTGCAGGGGCAACAGTCTCCATGATTGACTGATCTGGCCTTGTAACACTACCCAAAACGGCCTTGCTGTGCTGGTACTGCGAACGGCTGAAAGCAAGGGGAAACTACGGCCGTAATTTTTCCCGAGGGCATGCAGCTTTACTGTATGGATAAAAGATGATGGCGTCCTCTTGGGTAAAATATTCTGGATGTAAAATAGTCCCCCATTCGGATCTCCGGGCGGGGACTACTCAGGAGGACGTCAATATCAGGAGAAAGAAAACTGGCGTTCTACGGATCGGAGCGTGGAATGTCAGATCCCTTAACTGGGCAGGTAGGTTAGAAAATTTAAAAAGGGAAATGGATAGGTTAAAGTTGGATATAGTGGGAATTAGTGAAGTTCGGTGGCAGGAGGAACAAGACTTTTGGTCAGGTGAATACAGGGTTATAAATACAAAATCAAATGGGGGTAATGCAGGAGTAGGTTTAATAATGAATAAAACAATAGGAATGCGGGTAAGCTACTACAAACAGCACAGCGAACGCATTGTTGTGGCCAAGATAGACATGAAGCCCACGCCTTACGACAGTAGTACAAGTCTATATGCCAACTAGCTCTACAGATGAGGAAGAAATTGAAGAAACGTATGATGAAATAAAAGAAATTATTCAGATGGTGAAGGGAGACGAAAATTTAATAATCATGGGTGACAGGAATTCGGTAGTAGGAAAAGGGAGAGAAGGAAACGTAGTAGGTGAACATGGATTGGGGGTAAGAAATGAAAGCCGCCTGGTGGAATTTTGTACAGAGCACAACTTAATCATTGCTAACAATTGGTTCAAGAATCATAAAAGAAGGTTGTATACATGGAAGAAGCCTGGAGATACTGACAGGTTTCAGATAGATTGTATAATGGTAAGACAGAGATTTAGGAACCAGGTTTTAAATTGTAAGACATTTCCAGGGGCAGATGTGGACTCTGACCACAGTCTATTGGTTATGAACTGTAGATTAAAACTGAAGAAACTGCAGAAAGGTGGGAATTTGAGGAGATGGGACCTGGATAAACTGTCTAAACCAGATGTTGTACAGAGTTTCAGGGAGAGCATAAGGGAACAATTGACAGGAATGGGGGAAAGAAATGCAGTAGAAGAAGAATGGGTAGCTTTGAGAGACGAAATAGTGAAGGCAGCAGAGGATCAAGCAGGTAAAAAGACGAGGGCTAATGGAAATCTTTGGGTAACAGAAGAGATATTGAATTTAATTGATGAAAGGAGAAAATATAAAAATGCAGTAAATGAAGCAGGCAAAAAGGAATACAAACGTCTCAAAAATGAGATCGACAGGAAGTGCAAAATGGCTGAGCAGGGATGGCTAGAGGACAAATGTAAGGATGTAGAGGCACATATCACTAAGGGTAAGTAGATACTGCCTACAAGAAAATTAAAGAGACCTTTGGAGAAAAGAGAACCACTTGCATGAATATCAAGAGCTCAGATGGAAACCCAGTTCTAAGCAAAGAAGGGAAAGCAGAAAGGTGGAAGGAGGATATAGAGGGTCTACACAAGGGCGATGTTCTTAAGGACAATATTACAGAAATGGAAGAGAATGTAGATGAAGATGAAATGGGAGATATGATACTGCGTGAAGAGTTTGACAGAGCACTGAAAGACCTAAGTCGAAACAAGGCCCCGGGAGTAGACAACATTCCATTAGAACTACTGACAGCCTTGGGAGAGCCAGTCCCGAGAAAACTCTACCATCTGGTGAGCAAGATGTATGAGACAGGCTAAATACCCTCAGACTTCAAGAAGAATAGAATAATTTGTTTCTGAAAGTATATGTTTGGAGTGTAGCCATGTATGAAAGTGAATCATGGACGATAACTAGTTTGGACAAGAAGAGAATAGAAGCTTTCGAAATGTGGTACTACAGAAGAATGCTGAAGATTAGATGGGTAGATCATATAACTAATGAGGAGGTATTGAATAGGATTGGGGAGAAGAGGAGTTTGTGGACCAACTTGACTAGAAGAAGGGATCGGTTGGCAGGACATGTGCTGAGGTATCAAGGGATCACCAATTTAGCATTGGAGGGCAGCGTGGAGGGTAAAAATCGTAGAGGGAGACCAAGAGATGAATACACTAAGCAGATTCAGAAGGATGTAGGTTGCAATAAGTACTGGTAGATGAAGAAGCTTGCACAGGATAGGGTAGCATGGAGAGCTGCATCAAACCAGTCTCAGGACTGAAGACCACAACAACAACAACAAGGTTAGCTGTGACACCAGACGCTGTAAACCTCTGTAGCATTCTTTTCAAAAGCTCTATATGTTCATCCCACGTAGGTGTTGCTATTAATATGTCATCTATGTAAACTGTGAGTTTGTCAAGGAGGTCAGGTCCTAAAACAGTGTCGAGCGCAATTATGAAAACGCCGGCACTCACGTTCAATCCGAACGGCAGAACACAATACTGGTAGGACCTACCTGCAAATATGAATGCTGTATACTTCCTACTATCAGGTGATAGTGCGATTTGCCAGTACGAACTACGAAGGTCTTCTCTAGTTAAATACTGCACCCCATGAAAACGCTGCAGCTGTTCTTTCAGGTTTTCAGGTCGGGTGGTTACTGGAACTATAATCTTATTAATCTCCCTGGTGTCTAGAACGAGTCTCACCGAATTGTCGGCTTTCTTGACCGCTAGTACCGGACTGCAATAGGGCGATAATGAAGTCTCTATGATATTCCACGAGAGCATTCTCTTTATTTCTTGAGCCACTGCCTCTGTGACCAAGGTATAGAATAGGTGTTCTTACAGAATGTGTCGTGGGGCTGGACATCTATGCTATATTGATACATGAAACACACGAGCATAGCGTAACAATACACTTCTAAGATCACCCTAATGTTGTGAGATTTCCGAGCATTCAGATATTTTCTGCTCAATCTCATGCTGCTCTACCTGCTGACACCACAGTTCACTTAGGTCGCTACATCGTGAACTATTGAACTTTAGGATTTGGATGTGTCTAGTTGGACAAGATTTGTCGTTCCTACTCTTGACTTTTATTAAATACACACAACAATTCTTCCCGTTAATATACAAATGACACTTTCCAGATTCCAAGTCAGTTTTAGCACACTTTTCCCTTAAGAAATCCATGCCGAAAATGCACCGTTCTGTCAACCCTTCTACTACTAGAAAAATTGACTGAAAAACCACGTTTTCAATCTGCACTTCGACCATGGTTTGCATTTTAATTAGCTTGGATTTACCGCCTGTGGATCCTAATATCGTACAATTTTGTACTTGATAGGTCGGTAAAGTTGTGTGAATGTTAATATCTTTAAATAGTGCCTTGGACATCACACTAATTTTCGCACCAGTATCCACAAGGATATGCGTAGGTACTTTTCCTGTAAACTAGCTTGTACTATACCATCACCTTCACATGACTGTGGTTCTTTCTAATTCGTCAATAAATCACGCATGTCCATTTCATCTTGGTACCTGAGCAATTTACTATCATGACAGTATGGATCGCCCCCACGACTATCTATGGCCAACATTGGGGAGCATAATGAGGCCATGCTTAGTTAACGCTCCGCGGTTCACATCTGTTTGTGTTTCGTTTGCGACTTCAATTATATTTACCCCTGACGTGTTGTTCCTTAGCTGAGTATTTCTGTCGTGGTTTTGCCCTGAGTTTAGCGGCATATTGGCCCCTTAGTGTTTGAGCTTGATAGGCTTGGCTGTTAACTGGATATTGCCACTGCCTACTTTGATAATCCCCCGTGTGGTTGCGGCTAAACTCAAGTTGGAAATTATTGTAACTGTTTGCCCACTGGTTGCTATTGCCATTTCTGTTCCAGTTACGTTTTCGGTCATCGGAATAACCAGAAAAATTCCTATCACCGTTTTTTCTTTTTCTATTGTACTGTGGATGGTAGGTCTGGTTGTAGCTGTTGCCGTAATTTCCTCCCGAACTCGGGCCTGGCGTCTGTGCTGTCGGGGCGCGAACGACAAAAGCCGGTCGCGACTCAGCCGCTCACGCTACATTGTTGACACCGAAACGCGGCTGCCGCTGCGCAGGCTGGTTGCTACCGCTGCCACGAAAATTGTTTTGGTGGGCTTGATTTTGCCTGGCATCCTCATTAATTAAATCGATAGAATCTAATACAGATAGGAAATATTCGAGATTGCTCTCTGGTACTTGTACTAATTTTTCTCGGATACTGAACGGTAATTTTGCCTTCAGGTTGCGCAGTACGTCTCTGTGTGTGACGGGCTCGTCCCAGAACCGCGTTTTATTTAAGTATTTTTCAAAATACTTCCGGGGTGATCCAAATTTTGGATTGTATTGCTCCGGGTTGAACAAAGCTTTCCTTAATCTCTCTTGTACACCTTGTGACCAATAATTAGATAAAAATGCACCTTCAAATTGTTCTAAAGTCTGGCAGTTTTCCGACATTTCCATTGCCCATAGGGCACCTTCGCTTTGTATATATCCAGTTACATACTGTATTTTTTGCTTTTCAGACCAGGTCTTAGGCAACACATTCTTAAATAACTTTATAAAAATTACCGGTCGGACGGATTTTTTTTCTGGGTTAAACACTTGGAACTGCCTGTGTTTTATAAGGCTTTCCTCTAACAGAACAGCCGACAATGTTGGTTCGGTTGTCTGGTGTCTCTCTCGTTCGTCGCGGTAATGTCGGTTACCGTTACGACCTCGGTTAGGTGAAACCACGGGTACATCGGGATAAAGATAACTGTTTGCCGCATCGTCACTCTTACCTGTGCGTCTGTCATCAAATTCCTCTTCTGGCTGTTGTTCTCTCTCGTTCTGTGTAGGGTGTTTACTCTTTAGTTGCTCGTCTACATGTTTTTTCCAGTCAGGTAAGTCCTGTGTCAGAGTATTTTGTAACTGAGCTAGGTCAGTTTGTAGTTTAGTTACGGACATGTTCTGGGTAGTGTACACCTGTTCTACAGTATGAGTTATTGCTTTTTTTAGTTCTGTCTCTAAAGTATGGTTGATATGTTCGTATTTTTCGTCTAAAATTCGTCAAACTGCTGTTTTTGTTGTTTCGTCATGTCATCAACTTGGTCTACAGCCTCCTGCATTTTGACACTAAGCTCGGTCTGCTGTAAACTCATAGCTTTAAAATTTTCGGTTAAGGTACCGATCTGTGGACTTTAAGTTGTAGAGGTCTTGGCTCATGTAATTTAAATCTTCCGGTACTACCTCTATCACTTGATCCGCTACCTCTCTTCTTAACTGGGTCAGTTGAGTCGTCAGGTTGTTTTGCATGTCGGTCAGGTTCTTCACGTCATTTTCTATTTTGTCCACTTGTGTCGTAATATTTTCTACACGCCTATTTACAGTACCTATTTGTGCTGCAACATTATCTATCTGCGTGGTGACATTTTCTCTGTGAGCGTGCATTTGTGCTGTAACATTTTCTGTGTGAGCGTGCATTTGTGCTGCAACATTTTCTACACGTGTGTTAACAGTACCTATCTGAGCTGTGACGTGAGCTGCAAACTGTGACACTAAATTCGTCCGCATCTCTCTAAACATGCGCATGAGGTCTGGTTCTACTGGGTCTTGTTTATTGTCAGTATTCGCGTCTGTGTCTGTCTCTGTAGTCGACATGTTGCCGCTCGTCGCTTGCGACTGAGCACTGCCGGTCGCTGCGACTGTGTCTTCAGTATTCGCAGTACTTTCTGCCTCAAGGTTATGTAAAGGTTGGACTATGGTTTCCTCATCTGACGAAATATCCACGGTTTTGGTTGAGATCTGAGTTTCACCATGCCAATTCACAACTCAGAACAGCGTGCAGCCGAAGTTCACTATCACTACAGCTCGTACTACATGTAAATAAATCACAGATGGCTTTGCGCTCGTCCGTGGAAATTCACGTAGTAAAATATCTCTGGCAAAACAGAAGACTCGTAAATGACTCTTTTCTTTTTCGCGCGCAGTTAATAATTTTTTTCCGCCATCTTGTGATGCATTTACATATAATAGCAAATGAACTATTGCAATTTTTGCGTAAAAAAATGGACAAGAATTTGGAAAAAAGGAACTGATGCGTTCTACGCAGTGGGTGTCGAAAAAATGAAAAAAAAAACAATCCCACATATACTTTCAACTAAAGTGTAGTAATGCTGCTGCTCTTACCTTAAGATTTTTTTTTTGACGGTTTTGTAGTCAGAAGAATTAACATTAAATGGTCCAACACTTTTCTCTCAAAAATTGGTAATTTCTCTATGGCTTTTTTCTTTTTTGGTACGCAGCTCGCGTAACGTGCAACAGAAACAATGAGTTGTAATAGCAATAATGGATGGCAAAAATGGCTTAAATATTTAAACTAAAATTTCTACTGATTTTTACTGAAATAATCGTCATGGCACACGGTCGCCACTGTAACGTATCCTCTCCCTCTTGTTTTTTTTTTTTTTTTTTTTTTTGTTCTTGTAGTTGTTTAGAGATATGAAATTATTGTAGCGGTTTGCTTGGTCAGCCGTACTTCGGAATTTTTTGACATTAAATGGAGCCTGAAACTTGCGTAATAAATACTTCGCGTGAAGTGCGATTTGCGGCATAAACAAAAATTAATTGCGGAGATGCAATCCACAGAATATTAACAGAAAAGCTTTAGAACAATGCGCACGACTGACTAGACACATTCAGAGGGTACGTACATTCGCGTACGAGTGGTTGCGATCTGATGAGAAAGATCTATCTTAATTTTTTTTGTGTAAAATAATTACGTCGTAACACACTCGGAGATTTCGAACGTACAATCAGGGTAGAGGCACGTACTTTGTATCATTCCCCGTGGCCTGGGTAAAAGAATTGCAATTATTTAAATTTAAGAATATTTCTTTTTCAATCGGACTCCTATTTTTATACGAAAAGGAAGATTGCAGGTTTTGAATGTCTCGGCAAAAACACATCGAAATTAATCTTAGCGGCCACCAAAGGAAAGTAGTGAGCACAATCACGTACCTCTATTGTTGAGCAGCGCCGTCGTAAAGATCGTCGCCTCCATCTAAAATTCGCCTTCTCGAATTAACAGAATAATTTGTACTCCATTGGTATGGGATTTAGGTTTGCTCTTGACAGAAATTATAAAACACTTTTCATCATTTAACACCTTCATTTAATACACACATAGACATGAAACTATACAGTACGTCTTTACGCCAGCACATCAGAACAAAAAGGTCGTTAATACTAGAAGTAAGAAAAGAATCTCGAAATTAGACCTTTGTCTCTCAATGATAAAAAAGTTTTTTTAGAGTATTCCTCTGGTAGCACAGTCGAACAAATTTTCTTCTTGTATCTTTGAGATTAAATTACAACCTTTTTTAGTTCTTTTTCACTAAGATCCAAAAGGAGAATATCGAGTCTGGGCATCTTTAAGATTCTTAAAGTTCGTCGCCGAATATGAATTTTCCTACGTCATTTTGGTGACAAGATTTTTCACAAGTTAGTGTGTTTCAGTAGCTTCAGGTGAGCTAAGTTTCTGATAACTCAAAATAATTAAGAATTATGTTGGATCCACTATGAGTCAAGTATGTCTGCCTGGTTTGTTAATTTTGTCAACCTGGAGCTACAGGTATCGATTTCTGTGACGAAGTTTCAAAATTTGTAGCGGAAAAAGTTAGATGGAGAGCGTAAGGAGCATAATAAATATTTAGTTGCATATCTGGATGAAAAAACATTAATGGCAATAGACGGCCATCCGAAATTAATTCGAAATGTATTCGCTGAATGCGAATAACTTGGCCTCGAGAAGCGAAGGCTACGGCAATCAGTCGCAAGTGAAGTTTACCGCGTATCTAGATTTAGGTCACTGTGTGGCCATCTTGATTGCTATAAAACATGCAAGGAGCCAGTTGAAATAAGGTAATGTACATGCCTTATTAAATGTGCAGTTGCATAAGCCTTAAATGTATGTCAACCATAACATCTCGTTCAGATATCCAAGTTAACAAAATTTTTATTATTAAAACCATGCTACATACTAATCACTTAGGTATCTGAACAAAATGTTTTGCATTTTTTAAACTAGGTTCACTTGTGAAATGTGCAGAATTAATTGACCCTCCACCCCTCGCTAGTCCACACAGTCGCCGCTTTGTACCACTGTAAGATATTAGTCACTATAGTTACAATAACTATAAATTATGTACACACGTTTTTAAAAAGTATAGAATAATAAATAGAACGACAAAAATACGAATTGTAAAATAAAGTTAATACATGTCACGACTGCATCATACATGTAAGGACGGCACTGAAGATTGGTATCACATACACTGAAACTAGCTGTGTTATAATTGTAAACAGTGCCCTCAGTGGAACTCAGCCTTCTACATGAATAGTCCTGTTGGGATTGTGAGTATATACAAGTTGTTTTAATGTTTTAACTTACATTTTCCGGTATGTATTTTATGACTGACTTACATTAAAAGCTTATGAAGCTTAAAATTTAATAAGGCAGGCATGTTACCTTATTGTGACTGGTTCTTTAGATGTTTCTGGCACTGAAGATGCTCAAACAATGGCCATAATCTAGATATGCAATAAAGGTCATTTGCGACTGATTGCTGTTCCCTTTACTAACTGAAGCGAATACGGCCGCTAGGCACAACTGTTTCCCTGTGGAATCGAGCCGGACAAGACTCGGCCTCAGCTGTGTTTCGTACAGTTGTACCACCCACTGGTGACACGTGCCAGACTCCAACTCAGGCTCTCCAGTATAGGGATGTATAGGGTGGAGATCAACAGGAGGTGCAAAATAGCCAAGCAGGGATGGCTAGAGGACAAATATAAGGATGTAGCGGTGTATTTCACTAGGGGTAAGATAGATATTGCCTACAGGAAAATTAAAGAGACCTTTGGAGGAAAGAAATCACTTGTATGAATATCAAGAGCTCAGATCGAAAACCAGTTCTAAGCAAAGAAGGGAAAGCAGAAAGGTGGAAGGAGTATATAGAGGGTCTATCAAAGGGCGATGTACTTGAGGGTAATATTATGGAAATGGAAGAGGATGAAGATGAAATGGGAGATAAGATACTGCGTGAAGAATTTGACAGAGCACTGAACGACCTTAGTCGAAACAAGGCCCCAGGAGTATATAACATTCCATTAGAACTACTGATAGCCTTGGGAGAGCCAGCCCTGATAAAACTCTACCATCTGGTGAGCAAGTTGTATGAGACTAATGAAATACTCTCACTCAGACTTCAAGAAGAATGTAATAATTCCAATGCCAAAGAAAGTAGGTGTTGACATGTGTGAAAATTACCAAACTATCATTTTAATAAGTCACAACTGCAACATACTAACACGAATTCTTCAAAGACGAATGGAAAAACTGTTAGAAGGTGACTTTGGGGAAGATCAGTTTGGATTTCGTAGAAATGTTGGAACACGTGAGGTAATACAGAGCCTACGACTGACCTTAGAAGACAGACTAAGAAAAGGCAAACCTATGTTTCTAGCATTTGTAGACTTAGAGAAATCTTTTGACAATGTTGACTAGAATATTCTCTTTCAAATTCTGAAGGTGGCAGGGGTCAAACACAGGGATCAAAAGGATATTTACAATTTGTACTGAAACCAGATGGCAGTTATAAGAGTCTCAGGTGATGCTGAGGGAATTAGATTCAGAAATGAGACACTTAAAAGAGTAGATGAGTTTTGCTATTTGGGGAGCAAAATAACTAATGATGGTTGAAGTGGGGAGGATATAAAATGTACACTGGCAACGGCAAGAAAATCGTTTATGAAGAAGAGAACTTTGTTAACATATGGATTTATGTATCAGAAAGACTTTTAGAAAAGTATTTGTATGGAGTGTAGCCATGTATAGATATAAAATGTGGACAATAAATAGGTTAGACAAGAAGAGAATAGAAGCTTTTGACATGGGTTTCTACAGAAGAATCTTGAAGATTAGATGTGTAGATCATGTAACTAATAAGGAGGTACTGAATAGTATTGGGGAGAAGGGGAATTTGTGGGACAACTTGTCTAGTAGAAGGTATCGGTTGGTAGGAAATATTCTGAGGCATCGAGGGATCACCATTTTAGTATTGGAATGCAGAGTGGAGGGTAAAAATTGAAGAGATGAATACACCAAGCAGATTGAGGAGGGTGCAGGGTGCAGTAGTTACTTGGAAATGAAGAAGCTTGCACAGGATAGAGTAGCATGAGTGCTGCATCAAACAACTCTCTGGACTGGAGACCACAACAACAACACGGTTTACATATAAAGTTTAGGCCAGATCAGGAGGCGTGCACGGATAGCCTAATGCTTCAGGCGACCACTCACAACAAGCAGGAAATCCGGGTTGGAGTACCAGTGCAGCAAAAGTTTCCTTATGTCATCAGTTGGCAAATTTACTGCAAAATGAAGTATTTATGACTAAGAAGAAGTTTATTTTGTGTTATTCATTAAAATGCATTTCACTTATTTGTCTCCTTTTATAAAGACTGTTTACGAAATACTTACCATTATATTTTGCTTGTGGATCCACTTGTGTCCAAAAGTTGCTTCTCCTAAAAAAGTTGGTTGATGTTTTTTATGGTCTCAATGGTATCAAGAGGGCGGAACAAACGAGTAAAAATTCCGCACGGGCGCCAAACTAGTCAACAATGCTGCTGATGTGAAAGCTTTTTTGCTGTCCCAGTTGTAAATGATGTGTGGAAAGATCCTCAACTACTGACCCTCTGCATGAGCTCGAAGCTCTCTGACATTACCTCCACGGTCTTCTCAAGAAGTATACATGTAAGTGAGGAATATACTAGGAAAGTAGACCCATGGAATTTTAATACACTATACTGTGATGGTGAATATCTCTCTCGTAGTGTCTACACTTGATGTTGGATGAACATTCTGTGATGGTGTCACGTTTACTAAAGAATCCTGTCACCAAATACAATTCTATTCTTTGAATGAACTCTATTTCTAATTATGAATCGTATCTGTTAACCCGGCATGACGTCGGGTATGTCATACCAGAGGTGTTTTGAAGTGCTGATAGTTGAACGTCATGGTTGCCACACAAATCTCACTGTCTCAGTAGCTGGAGGTAAGGGAGAGTGGGCAAGATGCAGTGTTGAGTTTATCGTTGCACCAGCGTCAGAGGGAGATACACATGTGCAAATGTAGTCGGTGTTACATTTTTGAGCTTTCATCGATTTTATGAAATACAAAGTAATTTATAGTATTCTTTGATTTATTTTTAGATTTTATATTTCTCAGGACATCTTATGAAAAAACGGAACGTCGACTACAAGAACTTCTAGAAGCAGTTTTAGAAAATTGTTCAAACGCTATTTCCTGTGACTCCGAGAGCAAGGAAGAGATTGACAGAGTTTCTCAAGGAAGTGAAGAAAGTGATTCGGGGCAAGAAGGTATTTTGTATGATTCGGAAGATGCAAAATCTGCGATAGTGGCTCCTAGTTAGTCACCTGAAGTACATGGAATTTTTTATACGTCCAAAGGTGGTACAAAACGGATGAAGGATTGTCCTAGGCAAAAAGTTCGTATTCATTCAGAGAATATTATTACCAGTTCTCCGGGCATAAAATGTATTATAAGATAATATCATTATGTTAATTAATGAAAGAAACTGCAATTTTTTTCGAATTTTATATGAAAAACTGTTAAAGCTCTGAAACGTGTACTTTTTCTGAGAAAATATACGCACTTCATTATTTCAACCCCCCCGCCCCCACCCCCCCCCCCAAAAAAGATTTTATATCTTAAATATAGTATTCTACTTACTCATCTTGTTTAATAGACATCATTATTAATATCCCAAGTAAAAAAATATTTAACACACTACTACAGTATCAAAAATTTGTCATCAGAGTTTCAGGTATCTCATACCCACCTCATAGCTGGTGTAACAATTTTGCACCTTATTCACTCCGGGTTAAGAGTCCCAGATGAAATGCAACACTCAAGTATCCCTTTCAAATGTAGATTTTGTGAGCAATCCCCTTCACCAGTAAATTAAAGTTCCTGCAGATTCCTACAACAAATCTCAGTATGACATCTACATTTCCTACAATTGTATTTATTTTGGTATTTGCCTTTAAAAATCATTCCATACACACAGTTACAAATATTTAGTGCTTGTGACTGTTTCCATTGAGTAGTAACAGCAAAACCAAATAATAACAGGACTTTCTGGCTATTTATGTGCATTACTGTGTTTGTTTATATATACCAATCCCTTCACCAAGTGTTGATCCTCTGGTGGACTTCCACTTGTAACTGGCATTGATTATTTTTAGAATACCTTGCTCATATGTGACTCCATTCAAATGGGTCTGAGCACTATGGGACTTAACATCTGAGGTCATCAGTCCCCTAGAACTAAGAACTAGTTAAACCTAACTAACCTAAGGGCATCACACACATCCATGCCCGAGGCAGGATTCAAAGCTGCAACCGTAGCAGTCGCGCAGTTCCGGACTGAAGTGCCTAGAACTGCTCGGCCACTGCAGCTGGCTGTGGCTCCATTTTTGATCAGAAGTGATATAAACAAGACTGTCCCCTTTTTACATCATACAACATAAGTGAATATGACATCATGTGGACTGATCTTCAGCAAAAACTGGATCGAGCTGGAGAAAAATTTGCTCAAATCCTACTGATTTCCTAGTGAAGGAGTCATCTTATTCATTACCTGACAAAAGGTTAAGCCTTAACTGTGAATGTTTCAGATACTTCTTGAAAATAACTACATATTCAAGACGAAATCTAGATGGAAAAAGAAAAGAAAAACAAACCTTTCATCAGGACTATCCATCTGCCAACATAAATACTTTGGCAGAGTGTAAATACAGAATTAAACGAAGTAATTGTTGGAACATTTATGAAATAGCCGAAGCCTGCAACCTTCTGTTATATCTCTTCTTCTCGTTAATGTTTACCCTGTTTTAGTTATGGGCTCCACTGTACTCAAGTTTTGGTAATTTTGTTTTATTCAATTTTGTGGGCAGATCCCCTTCCTGTTGCGACATTCCATCTTCCATCTGTCACCAGAAGGGAAAAATAGTGCTGGAATACATTTTGTGTCAAGTAAAGAGGTCATAGTATCCACATACAGTTTTTCACTGTAAAACTCAGATTTTTCATAGTGTCCTCATACATGTAAAATGTGTAACATTCAGCTGAGGTTGCCTCTGTGAATAAAAGTGGGATCTATTTCACAAACATGAATTATAACATCAGACAAAATATAGAGGTAAGAAATAGTTTTATTACATACAGTGTTTTAATTATAGAAAAAATACATGTGGTCCATTATTTTCCAAATAACTTTTAAAGCCCACAGCTTCCAGGTACTGAAGTACTTAATACAACACTGAGATAAAAGGAATGATTCTGCACTCTGACGAACCAAGCAGCAAGCAACAAACTATCAATTTTATGTATTTGTACAAAACACTGTTACCATTCTATTACATATAAAAAGGTAATTTAGTAAAAGCTTGAAATTATACATTTTAGAATTAACTGCTAATAAGCAACTTGATAGATATTACATAAAACAGATTTTTGTGATTTTTATTTGTGTATAGTGTTATAAACATTTCTTTAATAAAACTTTTGATACTTGCTCTTCTGAAGTCTTGAGTTTCAACAATTTATTGTGTTACTGTATTACAATGCATACATAAGCTGATGAAACAGTTTAAAACAAAGTTTGTGTTATACTATTCCAATGAATTCATAAGCAGATGAAAAAAATTAAGACAAGCAATAAACAATACTTATTTGACATGTAAGGGAAAGGGTGCAGTCTGCTTCACCAGAGCAATCTACTTTTATCTATGTTTATTAAATGTACACCTCAAGGTGTTACATTTTTTATGCTGTGTTGTCAGCATTGGAATTAATTATTTACTCATGATATGAACTGTACTGCCTTCAGATTAACTTGATTCTATTGTCAGAGTATATATCTTTATAATGTGCACAATTTCACATTACATATATTCGTAAAGCAGAGTGTTATTTAGTAAACAACCACATCCTTGGCAACAAGTTCACAGAATACAAAGAAACACTCACAGTGACATACCACACAAAGAAACTCAAAATATCTATAAATGGAATTACCAGCTGTTTGACGTACCAGACATAGTTCTCATTTGGAATGGTTGAAGAAATGTATTTCACTCTGTGAAATAATATTGAAGCTGTACATTTTTATGTCAATTTATTGTTACAGATTCATTAAGATGATTGTCTTCAGAACTGTTTTGTTGTATATGCAAAAGTAAACACCTTAATGAGTGACCTCTCTGGAAGTGACGTAAATGAAAATAATTTAAAGTAATGTTCCAAGTAAAAAAAACAAAAACTCTTATTAGCACTGATTAGTATATCACTTAACAGTTTGCCATTATTGAACCTCATAAAGTGAATGTAAATTGAAATTACAGCCAGTTACCAAGAAAGTAGTCTAGGCTGATGTAGAAAATTATTGTTGTTCTCATACCAACAATAACAAACAGTAGCAGTACTTTTATCTCAATCTTTCACTTCACTACATTATTAGGAACAAAGCTCGTGAATGTGTGTACATTCCAAAGTAAAAATTAATTTGCATCAGAACAGATATCAGAAAAGATGAGCTAAAGTTACTGCTACTAATGGCTTCTTATAACTTTCTTTGTCAAATTTGTTCAAGCAAACACGACAAGAATGTTGTTACAGAATGAATGGCAATGAGTGTTTTGAACACTAAAAATTATTCTCATATAACACAGCCTAACAAGAGGTAATCAGGTCAGACCTGTATTAATTTACCACTATCCATTGCAAAAATATTTGTTTACAATTAAGGCACTTCCATTTTGGAAAATTGTTGATCACACTAGAGGTAAAACAGATACCAAAAGTGAAATATCAGCATTTATGGAAGAAAAGACCCCATCAAAACTAAATGGCACATAATGATTTAGCACACATGGAATAATAATGTTAATTTGAAGATATTCCTTTGGTAAGACTGAGGCTCTCATCCTCCAAAATACAAATGACATATCTTAGTTTAGGTATTTACAAAATATATTTGTGTCATTCCTAAGCAATAAACATTCCGTTGCAAAAAAAGCTCTCTGATTAAATTTTTGGTGATACTTTTCACTTTGAAAAATAGTACTTTGTGTACACTACAGTTATTGTCAGGTGTGAAGAAACTGAGGTGCAGCAGAAAAATGTTACTATTTCTCTGTACCAAATGTAGCAACAAGTTCAAAAAGGAGAGAAATTTACTGTTCTATTTGCTGTTATATTCTGTATAATAACAATAGTTGTTTTACCTTTGTTAAAATGTTGTCTCCACTGTAGATTCACATAAATTGCAAAAACTTTACATTCACGGGTTTCGAATAGTCAGTGAAATAATGTATTGTTCTGTTCATGGATAGCCTCATATCATACAACTCAATCTGTGTTCTACAACTGCATATACTTTACCATCAGAAACCTAGTGTCCTCAAAAAATGATTCCTTAACTCCCTTTCCTATTTACATATGAGTTCAGCTTGGAAGAGTTTTTAAGGGTGGTACCATAGCATGTTTCTTTCAGAAATTAATTCTGCAGAAGAATGAAAAGCAGTTTACTACCCTTTTATAGCTACTAAACTAACGATATTAAATTAATTGTTGATCCAAAAAGCACCTCCTAAGTGATGGAAGTATCCCAATGGAAAATCCCGTTCTATATATTTAAATATGTGATACCAAGAATGAAATATACTTAATATATATTACAAAATCAATGTGTAGAGACTATAACACACCTGGAGTGCTTGGAACAGTATGAAATGCAATAACTGTTATTGTTTCTATAAATAGGTACAAGTCTAGTCATATTTCTTGTTGCACACATTCAGTATGAGATGTGGCTATGTTCTTTTTTCAGATTCTTTAGATTTAGCTGCATCCCCAATCCCCACACACATAATGCTCCACATATTTTGCAGGCAGTCCATATTTTAATATATGACTGGAGCAAAAGCTTCAATGAAACACAATTTTGAAACATAAAAAACTGCCTTGTAACAGATAACCTGTCGAAATTCAATATTTTGTGCAACTTAATTAATGAAGCAGTTGCTACAAGTGCACTAAGAGACACAAAATTGTACTATTAAAACAAATACTTGTGGTTATTAATTTAAGAACTATATGACTCATTATTATACTAGTTTAAATGAAGAATAAATCACTCTTATAAAAATTACTTATGGTTCATTAAAACTTGTGCAAAAAAAATTACAAAAATAGAAGCTTAAAGTCTGCATCCTATTTTCTAACATTATACTAAAATATAAACAGTTATTGTATACAAGCACAACACACAACTTCTTATAAAACACAATAAAAACAATAAGCATTTTTACAAACATTAACCTTAATCTCGTAAATAAAGGAACATAGGCTATGCACACTTACAATATAGTTTATTTATTTTACACATTTGTTCTAATACCATAAGGACATAAAACATGCTAAAATTGCTTGCAGCAATGGTTTTGAAAAAAATACAATAAAAATACAAAGAACAACGTTGAATTATAGCTGCAATACAAATATATGATAAAAATTTTTATTCTTAATGCTCTAACAGAATATAAATTATCAAAGGCTATTAATCATGTGACGAACACACAAAATGTTGTGCAAGAAGAATGTAATTTTAGTAATTTAGTGAGTTTCAGAAATGTGTTTACAGAAAAATAAACATTGAAAGTAGTGCAAAGGCCTGAAAAGTGAACACATAAAAGAAGTCTTAATCCCATTTAAGGAAATTTGTAGCACCTAAGTTAAGCACCAGTTTCAACATACATCAAGAGTATCACTGATGCTAACAAGCAGCAGCAATAACAATAAGAAATTAAAGAGTACAAAATATATAAATAACACTCCTTTTTTCATGAAGAATGAGTATAAAATATGAAACCGTAACTGGAATTTCAACAGTGGCAAACAATGATCTCTCAGTTCACATCCTTTGTATCTAAAGCATCTACAACGGGAAGACACCAATCAGTGACTGAGTGTATTTTATTTTACTTTTTTCGAATAATGATGTTAATTGTCCTATTTGCGATGAGGGCATTGATCTTCATAAAGAGAAGCTTTTGTTGATGGAATAGCTAGACATTTCTAAACCTCAAATTCTCATATGGTCAGCTTTGGTGATATTCTTACAATTGACTCACAAAATATCATAGTACTTTACACACACACACACACACATACACACATTCCAGTTACAGCAATTAGATTATCACAAGTGTCAAATGTTATATAAAAGGTACATAAATGTTGTGAGTTAATATTTTGAAAATCATGGACAAGTTAAGTTTTTAATGTCCTTGATAACACATTGTTCTCTAATAAGCCATATTAGTACTTACTCACTTCTGCCACAGTGCAGTTTGAAAACTGACATTTCTGTTGTTTTGTGTACGTGGACGATTCTTTATGGAACCTTTTCTTGAAATCTTAAAAGCAGAAATTTCTGAGTTTTTCCTGCAAATTTTTAGACACTGATAGCAATTATGTGCTTGCTCTGCAAAAATGGTAAAATTATAATCTGGTAAGGCACTTTGATCTATTGACTCTTTCTTGCAGGATATTTAGAATACCTGGGTTCTTCAGACAATTAAGGCAGCATTAACATACTTTGAGAAATTATGGATATAGTTCAAATTTTATTCTACTTTGCGTATTTTAGAATCATACATGAAGGTAGAATAAATGAAAACAGTGGAAGATGACTATTTTGGAAGCATGATGTGTGCACATGACTTTATAGTTCAGGATGTATCCCAAACTGTTGTTTACATTGTTTGCTGAATGCACTGAACAATTTGTCATATAGATCTAAAGCCAGATATTTTACAAATAGGTTTTATGTACTTTGTAGACACCAGCACTGAAGCAATTTTTTATAGTGTACATCTTAAATCCAAGTTCTACAACAGATTAAGGTTACTACGGTCCTCGATTCTCGTACAGAGCTCAGGGTCCCGTTAAGCCATGCAGCCACCATCAATACCGGCCCCCGGCGAGGGATAGCCACTGCTATAGTTGCACGATGATGGGTACTGCTGCTCCGGTTGGTGCTGGTGGTGCTGCTGGGCATGGTGGTTGTGGTGGTGGTGGTGGTGATGCTGGTGGTAGGTGCTACTCGCAATGAATGCTTCGTAGGTCTGCGGCAGAGAGTCGCCATTTGTGCCGAAGTTGTCCCCGGACTGTGTACCTGCACAGTGCAAGGTAGTCCTTCAGTGACAAGACATTTCAGTATTAAGTCACAAAGGAATTACAGACATTGTATGTGAGTGGGCACTGATCGAAATCAAGGGGGAAAGTTGAAAATTTGTGCCAGACCAGGATTCGAACCTCGGTCTCTTGCTCTGACCGACATGCAGACAGTGGGTGTTGCAACTGCACAGACTACCCTAGCATGCCTCCTGTCGCACCCTCTACTAGTGCTGCCTGTTCTTTCAGATACGTCCAAAAAAGAGACCATTTTTGATCCGGCAACCATTACGAATTAAGACACAAAGGAATTACAGACAATGGCTGCGAGTGGGCACCGATTGGGTAGTGTGTCGATCAGCTGAGAGTTTGGGTCTGATGAGAGGTGTGCTAAAGCTAGTACGTGCAGTTGCAATGAACACTATGTGTAGATGGCTTAGCGGTCAAAACATCTGCCTAATAAGTAGGAGATCCAGACTCGAATCCTGATCTGGCACAAATTTTCGAATTTCCCTATTGGCTTCAATAAATCCGCACTCACAGCTGATGTCTGTCATTCCTTTGTGTCTTAATCTGTAATGGTTACTGAATCAAAAATGGTGTCTGTTGTCCGAAAGAAGGGACATCACATATATACATTTCAGAATGTATGGTCTACTAACTGGAATTTTCCAATAATAAAGGTACAACTTTGAAAAATGGCCTCAAGATAGCACCTGTGTCTACACGACATGTAAATAAAGTAATGACAATGATAGCACTCTGTTCAATCTGGCAATGCTAGACACGGGGGAGAGACAGGTGAACACGTGATACGTCACGAGTGTGTAACTGTCTGCACTAGCGTCACATTCGTTGTCCGTAGAGCTTTCTTCAGTGGAGAATGTTTTGCTCGTTCATTCGGACAGTAAGTGACTTACATATCGAGCAACGTTGTGCGATCGTATTTTGTTTCGTACTCGGGCACACTACAGTAGAACCGTTCGCAAAACACTGGCAGGCCTACAGAGACAGCATTCTGCCGTGGGCCCCGGGGTTTCGGTGGTGATAGTCATGACGGCTGGGGCAGAGTTGAATCTGGACCACACTACTGTTCATCAGAAACCACATGGTGTCGCATCACGATTGTGTCCCCTGTCAGTCAACATTTTCAGTAATCCACGTTTTGGCCATTAAGGACATTCCTGTGTGTCCTGAGCCAACTCATTCGCCCGACTTGAGTTCTTGTGACTCTTTTCTCTTTCCGCAACTGAAAACGCACCTCGAGGGAAGTCGCATTGGGGCGCTCGATAACATCCAAATGGGTGGAACCGACAGGATGAAGGTAATTCCAGTATCCGCGTTCCAGCAGTGCTATGAGGAGTTGAAGAACAGTCTCCAGCGCTGTGTGGTTTCCTAAGGCAAGTACTTTGAAGCCGACAAAGCTCAATTGTAACGCTATTGGAATAAAACAGGTGGAAAAATCACTCCTGTTAATTTGTTTGCACACCTTTATAGTCTCGATGCTGTGTAACTCACGTTACGCAAATTACACGTACAATATTCATTGAGTATTTGAGAGCGAGAGCACTTAGCAATTTAAACCAAACTTTACACACTATTTTAGAACGGTTTCATAACTTTATTTCCCTGACATCCCCAAAAAAATAAAGTAGGTAAAAAAGTTTATCACTTACGACAGTTTCACTATTCGTGCAGTAAAACTACATCATTTGCCACGACGTTTTAACTTATTAATTATTTACTACTAACTCCATTCGCAACACATTTCCAGACATTATTCACATATATCACAGAAAGTTCCCGCTGAAATGCATGAAAAACTACCTTTTCTTAAAATGGAGAGCAAATTTCCTTGACTATAAACATCCCAGTTAGGTTTTGAGTCTTTCATTAGAGTACGGGTAAATAACCTGAAACTAATAAAACCATCATAATCAGCGTTTTGTGTCTTCAACCCTAAAAGTTTTACAAGTGCAACAACAAATAATTAACAAGCTGTTTTAAACATTGTAGTTAAATTTTTTAAGAATCAGGAATAGGGGTAGGTTTACTTATAGTGCATTGTCAAGGTAGTAAGGGTATGTGTCACTAAATGAAGTTTACAAGTGACAAACAGACCTTCATGTAATGAAGGCATTTGTGAGAATGTATGTCTAGAGTTTAGCAGTGTGCGAAAGTCAATCACGAACTGTGGAAAAATCCTGAAAGATGAGAATCGAAGAATCTGAGATCATATGTTACAGGAGAAGGGAGAAAAATTAAGTGGACTGAGGAGGTCCTCCCTACAGTCGGCAAGGAGACGGATGTTGGGAAATCCCTGACTTACGATGAGCCGGGCCGGTTTGGGAGGAAATTTTCACACACACGTCATATAAGGAACAATCAAAAAGTCTCCATTGCGGCGGGATATACGAGTAAGCAACGTAGCGCGACTGCGATGCAGACATATAAGCACTGACATGTAAGCAAGGGATTATTGTGGCATTTGTGTCTTTCTGACGTTTGTGCAGTACATGTGGAAACGTGATCTATGGCGATATTATTACCAAATGCGTCCAAACAAGACCAATGTGAGATTTTTTCCTTGGCTGCGGGACAAACACCAGTAGACATCCACAAAAGAATAAAGAGTGTGCACGGGGCAGCATATCTGTTCAAGACCACCATTGTGGAATGGTGCGCCAAGTTCGCAGTTCGACACGAGACGGAAGTCGATCGGTCGTTCATTGCAGACAAGTGGCAGGCACGGCCCTGTAGCCACAATATCTCCCCGTGCGATTATCGCGCTTTTAGTCCCTCGAAAACGGCCTCGAGGGGTCGACGATTTCTGATGGGAGAGGACACGCAGCACTTCCTCGTGCAACAGGACAAGGTGTTTCACCAAATGGGTATGTGCAACCTGGCGCATCGGTGCGATCATTTCTTCAATGTTTGTGGCGATGTTGTCTGATTGGCATACCCATTCTGGATTGTACGCCCTTCGAACGGAACATTTTTGAACGTCCCTGATATCATTTGGCCTTTGGCAAGACAAGCGGCTACATGTTTTGCCTGAGCCTTCCACTGGCCCTGATGATGGGACATTTGTTAGTACTGGAGAGGGTAGTAGTGGGCAAAAATTGTTGGGTAAGACAGAGATTTGAGTATGACCAACAGATGAGCAAGGATGCTGGGGCAAGTGCTGCTCTGAGATAGAGAGGTTGCCACAGGAGAGGAACTAGTCAGATGTCCCAGCACGGAGTCTCATTTTCAATTGCTCACCTGTTGAACCAGCCGTCGGCGGAGCACCCCCCGAGTTCTTGAGGCAGGTGGGCGTGTGCATGGACAGCATGTCGATCAGCCGGCGCCGCTGCGCCTCCAGGTCCTGAATCTGGCTCTTCAGGTCGTGGTTCTGCGTCTCCAGAATTTCGGACTCCTGCAGACAAAAACCGTGTGATGCACTCACTGGGCTATACAGCTAAAAGAGCATGACGATACCTGCCGATTGTGTTCAGTCCAATTAAGGAGTGATAAAAGCTAGAACAATGTAGCAACAAGTCCACTTAAGAGTTTACACTTAAGCTACGAAAAAGTACGTGTACGTGTGTTTTTTGGTTGAAATTGGGACATGTATACCTACAGTCGGCTTTCAGCCATGTCGTTATACTATTGTAGCGGGTGACATAATCCATTAACGAGATTTACCATCCTAATCATTCGGACGTTAAACATTATCTTTGGTGCTTCTAATAACGAGCGATAATAGTGATTAGGAACAATTTACGTGATATTGGAATTATTTATAAATATATTTTCCTTTCTAATATTAAATTCTTACCTGCCATACTACCGGTTTGAGGGATTGAGCCTCTGCTTGTGGGTTACAATGATGTTAACCAATAAATCCCAAGTTTTATTTCCTTGTCGTAGTCATTTATTTTATTTGTTGCAGCTTTCACGTTGTAATTTTTGCTAAATTGATTCTTCTACTATACCTAGCCTGGCTAAAAAAGGGAAGCATCCAAAAAACACTTTGTGTACGTATACACCAGCGGCATGTATGTAAACGATTAGAGTTGCAATCCTCTTGGAACCGCGCCGCTGGTACAGTCGCAGGTTCCAATCCTGCCTCGGGCATGGATGTGTGTGATGTCCTTAGGTTTGTTAGGTTTAAGTAGTTCTAAGTTCTAGGGGACTGATGACCTTACCAGTTAAGTCCCATAGTGCTCAGAGCCATTTGAACCATTTTGCAATGCTCTGTGGAAGGAAGAGCGGGCGCCGAAGTGTGTTAGTATTTTTCCTATTTGGTGGTGAGGCATGTGGAAGCGTATATAAGGGACGCGGACAGCAGCAGATGTTGAGTGCTCACTGTGAAAGCTGTGAGCGCATAGAGTTGGTGTGCACTCGTGTGAGACAACGTTATCAGCACGAGCGACTGTCTGAAAGGGGCCTCACCGTGGGTCCCCATTTCGAGAGATGGTCGAATTGTACAACAGCCAGGTTTGCGGCGCACTCGGGTGTGTGTACGGAAACGTAAGGACAGGCATACTCGTCTGCAAGCTTCCACTCTACCGCATCTGACTGCACTAAGCACACCGTTGTCCCTTCTTGTCTGTACCTATCATCGAAGGACAAGTAATGAACTGCCTGCACGGGAAAACATTCCGTGCCGTACCGCATCACTGGTCAGAGACTAGCAGCAGCCAGGCTTGGGAATTAGTATCCCACGCGCAAGCTTCTGTTAACACTACGGTGCAAACAGCTGCCGTGACTGACAGGCGTGGACTGTTGACCAATGGCGTTCCTTCGTGTCTAGCGATGAGTTGCGGTTCGGCACCATCGATGGCGGTGACCTGGGGGAGAAGTGGCACCCTTCCACCGTTTTTCAGAGGCACAGTGGTGTTATTTCTCTGTCACGACGTGGCCAGTCCTCGGGTTGGACCTCACGTCATGGGCCTTACAAGGACACGTCACGGGCATCTTGCGGTCTCGTGTGTTGCCTCACATGTGACAGAATCGTCGTGCCATCCTTCAGCAGGACATTTGTCATCTACACGTGGCACACTTCTCTACGAACTGTTTGGCCAGCAGCAACGTCTCACGGAGCGAGGCGGCGCAGTGTTTAGCACACTGGAGTCGCATTCGGGAGGACGACTGTTCAAAGCCACGTCTGGTCATCCATGATTTCCCTAAATCGCTTCAGGCAAATTCTGGGACGGTTCCTTTGAGAGGGCATGGCTGTCTTCCTTTCCCATGCTTCCCTAATCCAATGGGATTGATGTCCTCGGCGTTTGGTCCCTTCCACCAACCAGGAACGTCTCCAGTTTTGTACCGAACAGAACAAGTATGGGACCAGCGTGGACGTGCCGCTGTTGAGACTATCGAGGACCAGTTACAACAGTTGTGAGCCACTGTGACTCAGCAGAGGGTACAACGGCTTTATGACGCCGTTATCAACCGAATCAGTGCATTCATCCACGTCACAGGCAATGAAACGTCATAGAAATAGCAGGCCTGATACCGCCAAGTTCTTTGCAAATTTAGCTTGATTTTCTAATCACTGAAATAACATCACATAACCTCTCAACCCACGAAGTTTCGTCTCCACCTCCTCCAACCCCAGCCCCCTAATGGACGGTTGGCCTTTTTTGTCAGGGAATGTATTTCATGGTCGGGAGATGGACGATTAGGAGTGTACTATTGAATTTTTGCAAGAGTTGCGTGTAATCGGAGCATATTGTGTCATGTGCATGGCGTTCATTGAGGTCTGACCATGGTTTCGTGTGGTGGTCATAGTTTTGAACAGTGTTTCTCTGGTTGTTTCGTTTTGCATATTTGCTTGTTTTCGTGATTTTATGTTTGTTATGTTAATCTGTCCACTCTAAATCCCCGCTCCCCATTCTAGCACGGTTTTCCCGTTAGTATTGGTATTTATTATTAAGGAACTGTACAATTTTCTATTTTATGATCTCACTGGTTGCCAGTCTATAATGATGTTTATGTTGCGCTTTGAGGTTTATTATTACGTCATTGGTCCACGTCCACTGATGATATCTAAGGCACTGGTTTATCAGTTTTTACTTTTACTGGTACCCCAACTACAACCTTAATGTGAACACTTTAGGTTGGACTTGACAGTAACCGTAAGGTGTTACATTTATTATTATTTCCACTATGCATTTTGGAGGGTTCCACTTCCGTTACCAAGGGGATTTATGTTAGTGAATAAACGATGGACAATGTGTACGAATGGCCTTCGCATAATCTATGACACTATGTGGCAGCAGACGACAAAAAACTAATTTAGTGCATAGTCCGAAGTTACATGGATACTTTGATTGCATCGGTTATGACAAACATAAACTTTAAATTCCTAACTTTCTTCACAGGCTGTTTTCCAGTCATATTTACACCAGAAGCACTTTCTAAAACCTGAACTAAGCAAATATAGTCTATTAGGAGCTAACATGTGCTAAGACAACCCAAACAATATTTTTTTTATAAAATTTTAAGTTATAATCATACTGATGTTAATTATAGTCATGTTGATACTGTGTGTCTGTGTGAAGTACTGCTGTGGAGGAGAACAGTTACTGCAGTCGAGCATCAGCCACGGCGACGAGCCCTGAAGGAGAATCAATCTGAATGGCCGCCGATGGTGAGAATGGCGTCCTTTTAAGACGACAGCTGGTGCGGCGGGGCGGGGTGGGGCGGTCCCCTGCAGCAGTGGTCGGTCATTGGAGTCAGTTTGGCACAACTGACTGTAGAGTGCAATTTGGACTGTGCATACAACATTTAACGTTAGTTTTTGCTGTTATGTCAGCTACAGTGAGCAAGGTGCTCGCGTACCAAAGAAAATAAAAGTAGAAATGATGCAGCTGAGAGACATAATTCTTTTTAATAAGAGAACATATCATGTTCTTCTTTCCCCCTGCTGTTGTGTGGACCGCAATGCGCTGTAAGGATAACAGTTTTTATTGTGAAAGTATTTGACAATGACCAAGGGCTGACATTAGCTATTTGTTAATTAATGAAATAACAATTATTACAATTCCATGTGGCTTAACGGCATGACGCGTGGCGACGTACATGTTTGTGTAGTGAAATAACGTTTTTATTCCCGAATGAGGAAAGTAAGAGAACAATCTTCGCATGAAAATGACTTCCTTTGAGTCTTTGAAATGAAAAGCATTTGAATTGTGGTACAATGAAGAATGTTTAAAATGAAACGTACTGATAATGTACAAACTGAACAAACAGTGAAAAGGATAGTCTAAGGAAGAGCCTCTTACGAAAAGGAGGGACAGCTCGGGGGCATCCTGTACCCCGTAATAGTTGACTTGGCACCACAACCAGCAATGGATGGGGAAAATAGTGGCAGCAGATATTAGACAATGTGCAGCATAAGATGAGGACAGCACCAAACATAAAAAGGATACAATGTAAACAACAAATATGGAATGCTGTAACATACAAAGTCAGCCCAAATAATGGTTGGCTTATTGGACCAACAGTGAATTCCATGAAGACTCTCGGCACAGTGAATGATGGTAGTAACTGAATGGTGACTGACGGTAGTAACTGAATCGATACATACTGAAGCACCTCGATCGGCACTATCACCACATCATATTGCCACTCGTAAACAGCACAGAATTTATTGTATCACTTGCTTTTGTATACAATAGCAGAGGTGACATCTTGGTTTAAAAATTGCTTCATAATCTTCATCACTCATTTTCAATGACTCCAAAATTAATAATTGATGGCCAAACACAAAATTAAACTGAGCACAGCGAAGAAAACACAGGAGGGCAAAAACACCACTTTAATGTAGCAGCCTTGGTTTTAGTATAAGAGTATCCAATACGTGGTTTGTTTATTGTACTGCTCAGTACTGTGTATTAGGTGTTGTATCACTATTATATGACTCCCTATTATCCATTACTTAATGTTGTGTGGAAGAGCTGTGAATTATTTGCTTACTGATGATGATCATAATGTATCACTGCAATGATCATATTTTAATAACATATTATGGATTTGTAATAAAAGATGTGAAATTTACAAACACTACTGTGATTTTGTAGTGGAGTTATTTTTATACAAAATTAGGTAATAGGAAGTCCTTAAAATAAACACTGTCTAACGCTATGACGAATTACTAAAACTATAGATGGCTTAGTAGATAATAATATTTAACATGGTTCATAAGATAGTTGCAGGTACCAAATGAATCAACTTTAGAATCAAGCCTCCGTAAATGCTAGTGATTTAAATAATGAAGCACCTAAGCACAAATTAGTATATTTGGAAAGTAATTGTTAAAAATTAATATTTCACAAAATTTTGCAAATAATTTTGCATGTTAAAAATCTGACTGAGTTAAATATTTTACTTTTTACTGTAAAACATACTATTATGATAATGTGTAATTTTTAACTGCAGACATTACTAATGTAAGAGAATCAAGAAGCTATTTTTCATGACAGGCTGTTATGTTTTTAGATTTTTCTTGTACTTGGTGGAAGATTGGAGTTGAAATTATCAGCAAAATGGAATCAATGGTTGCACAGAACTGTGTATTTGTCATTTACATATGAAGGGAATGAATTGGAAGAACATATGCAGATATTGTCAAGTGATGATTTACGATGAACAACCCTATATCCGTTGTTATTATTACACCGTACATAAACATCATTGTTAGTTTTACTCTATGTCCGATTAAATGTTAACATGTGGTGTCTACAGCAACTCTAGTAACAGAATTTCTCCTGCCTACAGACAAAAAAATTTTCAGCAGTATTATTCTTGTACATATGTTGTTTCGACCTCATTTCTGGTGCCATGTTTGCGCACGTGTTTCGGCGTGAATCAGTATGTATCCGAGCTTACCTGTACTAGATTCACGGTCCTCTCCCTCTTCTTCAGCCTACACTTCGTCGCAGCGATTTTGTTTCGTTCTCTTCGCCTTCTTCGCCTTTCTTCGTCTTCGGGCGTCAGCTGCAAAGTTTGAAAATTCATATGAGACTACCGGAAACAATTTTAAAACTGTTTTCTCGCTAGAACTGAATTCTGTGTGAAGCTGAAACATTTAAAAGTTACTGCGCATTTCCAAAACATTGATCCGATTTCACAGCATCTTATGTGCAACATAAATGAGAATAGAAACGTGTGGTAGCAACTAAAAGTTTTGCTTGGCAGCAGTTGTACGTTGCTGGTCGTGTGGTTGCCTGCCTGGTGCAGCCGACACCGGTTTAGGGCCGAAATGACACAAGCGGCTGTCTTGGGCAAGAAGCGGAGAGGAGTGCCGCAGCCATCAAAGAGCAAAATCTGTGTATAGCGTGTAACCATAATTTGAAGCGAAAAACGGCAGAAGGGAAAAATTACCCAACAACGATCCGGAAACAAGCCGTTTGTGAGATATTTGCGAATGTGTTTTTATAAGTCACTAATAAAGTCAGTACAAAAAAAAATACCAAAGATATAAATGTATTTGAGACATAAACTTTTCGATTACGCCGTCGTCTAATTGCGCTCAAATTTTACCAAGGCTGCCTTCTACACCTACATCTACATTTATACTGCGCAAGGCACCCAACGGTGTGTGGCGGAGGGCACTTTACGTGCCACTGTCATTACCTCCCTTTTCCGTTCCAGTCGCGTATGGTTCGAGGGAAGAACGACTGCCGAAAACCCTCCGTGCGCGCTCGAATCTCTCTAATTTTACATTCGTGATCTACTCGGGAGGTGTAAGTAGGGGGAAGCAATATCCCTCATCCAGAAACGCACCCTCTCGAAACCTGGACAGCAAGCTACACCGCGATGCAGGGCGCCTCTCTTGCAGAGTCTGCCACTTGAGTTTGCTAAACAACTCCGTAACGCTATCACGCTTACCAAATAACCCTGTGACGAAACGCGCCGCTCTTCTTTGGATCTCCTCTATCTCCTCCGTCAACCCGATCTGGTACGGATCCCACACTGATGACCAATACTCAAGTATAGGTCGAACGAGTGTTTTGTAAGCCACCTCCTTTGTTGATGGACTACATTTTCTAAGGACTCTCCCAATGAATCTCAACCTGGCACCCGCCTTACCAACAATTAATTTTATATGATCATTCCACTTCAAATCGTTCCCAGATATTTTACAGAAGTAACTCCAACCAGTATTTGTTCCACTATCATATAATCATACCATAAAGGATCCTTCTTTCTATGTATTCGCAATACATTACATTTGTCTATGTTAAGGGTCAGTTGCCACTCCCTGCACCGAGTGCCTATCCGCTGCAGATCTTCCTGCATTTCGCTACAATTTTCTAATGCTGCAACTTCTCTGTATACTACAGCATCATCCGCGAAAAGCCGTATGGAACTTCCGACACTATCTACTAGGTCATTTATATTGTGAAAAGCAATGGTCCCATAACACTCCCCTATGGCACGCCAGAGGTTACTGTAACGTCTGTAGACGTCTCTCCATTGAGAACAACATGCTGTGTTCTGTTTGCTAAAAACTCTTCAATCCAGCCACACAGCTGGTCTGATATTCCGTAGGCTCTTACTTTGTTTATCAGGCGACAGTGCGGAACTGTATCGAACGCCTTCCGGAAGTCAAGGAAAATGGCATCTACCTGGATCTCATGAACAAATAAAGCGAGATGGGTCTCACACGATCGCTGTTTCCGGAGTCCATGTTGATTCCTACAGAGTAGATTCTGGGTTTCCAGAAATGACATAATACGCGAGCAAAAAACGTGTTCTAAGATTCTGCAACAGATCGATGTCACAGATATAGGCCTATAGTTTTGCGCATCTGCTCGACGACCCTTCTTGAAAACTGGAACTATCTGTGCTCTTTTCCAATCATTTGGAACCTTCCGTTCCTCTAGAGACTTGCGGTACACGGCTGTTAGAAGGGAGGCAAGATCTTTCGCGTACTCTGTGTAGAAACGAACTGGTATCCCGTCAGGTCCAGTGGACTTTCCTCTGTTGAGTGATTTCAGCCATTAAAATTGCTACACTAAGAAGAAATGCAGATGGTAAACGGGTATTCAGTGGACAAATATATTATACTAGAGCTGACATGTGATCACATTTTCCCACAATTTGGGTGCGTAGATCCTGAAAAATCAGTACCGAGAACAACCACCGCTGGGCATAATAACGGCCTTGATACGCCTGGGCATTAAGTCAAACACAGCTTGGATGGCGTGTACAGGTACAGCTGCCCATGCAGCTTCAACACGATACCACAGTTAATCAAGAGTAGTGACTGTCGTATTGTGACGAGCCAGTTCCTCGGCCACCATTGACCAGATGTTTTCAGTTGGTGAGAGATCTGGAGAATGTGCTGGCCAGGGCAGCAGTCGAACATTTTCTGTATCCAGAAAGGCCCGCATAGTACCTCCATCATGCGGTCGTGCATTATCCTGCTGAAATGTAGGGTTTCGCAGGGATCGAAAGAAGGGTAGAGCCACGGGTCGTAACACATCTGAAATGTAACGTCCACTGTTCAAAGTGCCGTCAATGCGAACAAGAGGAGACCGAGACGTGTAACCAATGGCACCCCATACCATCACGCCGGGTGATACGCCAGTATGGCTACGACGAATACACGCTTCCAATGTGCGTTCACCGCGATGTCGCAAACACGGATGGGACCATCATGATGCTGTAAACAGAGCCTGGATTCATCCGAGAAAATGACGTTTTGCCATTCGTGCACCCAGGTTCGTCGTCGAGTACACCATCGCAGGCGCTCCTGTCTGTGATGCATCGTCAAGAGTAACCGCAGCCACGGTCTCCGAGCTGCTAGTCCGTGCTGCTGCAAACGTCGTCGAACTGTTCGTGCAGATGGTTGTTGTCTTGCAACCGTCCCCATCTGTTGACTCAGGGATCGAGACGTGGCTGCACGATCCGTTACAGCAATGCGGATAAGATGCCTGTCATCTCGACTGCTAGTGATACGAGGCCGTTGGGATCCAGGACGGCGTTCCGTATTACCCTCCTGAACCCACCGATTCCATATTCTGCTGACAGTCATTGGATCTCGACCAACGCGAGCAGCAATGTCGCAATACGATAAACCGCAATCGCGATAGGCTACAATCCGACCTTTATCAAAGCTCGGAAACGTGATGGTACGCATTTCTCCTCTTTACACGAGGCACCACAACAATATTTCACCAGGCAACGCCGAAAAACTTCTGTTTGTGTATGAGAAATCGGTTGGAAACTTTCCTCATGTCAGCACGTTGCAGGTGTCGCCACCGGCGCCAACCCTGTGTGAATGCTCTGAAAAGCTAATCATTTGCATATCACAGCATCTTCTTCCTGTCGGTTAAATTTCGCGTCTGTAGCACGTAATCTTCGTGGTGTAGCAATTTTAATGGCCATTAGTGTATTTTTTTAATATTTGTGTAAGTCGCCTTGTATGTGTTCACCTCTGAGCAAGTTGGCTTCAACTGTGAAGCCGCGCAGCAGAGCAGTCCATGCGGTAACTCCAGACACGTAAAACTACGGAACGAGTTTGACTGTCGTCTGGTTGTCAACTTACACCTCCTGGGAAACTGGATACCGGATGTTTATTTATTACGGTTTTTTCATGAAGTTCTAGCAATCACTGCTTGCTGCAGTGCTGAGCTCCAGATTACAGAAACATCGTGTTCACTCCAGGAACTGAAAGATCACCTCTAACTCAGTTTGGTGCAAGCCAGCGCGACACGCTGCCCGACGATCTGTACGGGCCACCGGCACGGCTGCACACAAATGTGACTGACGACGACGATTTCAAGGGTTCAGCTTTTGAAGGTCAGGTCTACCGGCAAGTTAGAGGCAGATTTTGGAAGATTTACCACGTTCCCACGTTCGTCTACTCGTGTGGTGCTGGGGTACAGTTTACTTGACTAACCGCAAAAAATAGAGGTTTCAAAACATATTTTGTTCAACTTTAGCTACGGCAGTCGACGTTAAAAAAAAGTAGAGAGTACGAAGGTAGTGGAATAAATCCGTTAACGTGATCAAATGGAAAGTTTTGTATGCAGAGAAACAGCTGCAGATATCATCAAAGTTGAATACGTCTTTTATGGCGTATATTTCCTGTTTGTCGAATTGGCTATTTGCTCGTTATTTTTCGATATCCAATATTATTTGTTCAAATATTGTGAGTTCCGCCTTCAGTGTGGGAACTGTAATGAAGTTTTTGTGAAAACCTGGTAGCTTCACACTGATGGGCCACAACATTATGGCCATCGCCCACCGCGAGCTTGTGTGCCGAGTGCTGGCGCCGAGGGCACGTGGCGCGTCGAGAGAAGTGTTACGAGCAGAGCAGAGACGAATGGGAAATTATTCTCGGTGCGAATGAGGAAATCCGTCGACTTGAGAAACTTTGACAACAGTCATGTTGAGGTGGCGCAGCGCCTAGGAGCGAGCGTCTCGCAAACTGCTGGGCTGCTGGGGCGCTGCTGTCGTCAGGGCCTGTGGAGAGTGGCTGGAGAAGGCTGGAGCGTCAGCACAGAAGGCAGGGACGGGCGGTTCGGCCGCTCTCCGAAGCAGGGCAGGCAGGGCGCGGCGCTGGCGAGGCGGCAGAGCGCCAGGGCGTCCCGTCTGTCTGGAGCCCTGCAGGCGAGCGGCTGCTGTGAACACGGACGCAGGCCGCCGGCACCAGCATTCAGCCGGGCTTCCAGGGGGCCCTGGAGGAGCAGTCGAAGGCACCACGGCGGCTGTGCAACGCCTCATCCTCGATGTCTTCCCGAACGGCGATGGCATCTTCCAGCAAGATAAGTGTCCGTGCCAGAAGGCCAGAATCTTCCTGCAACGGTTTGAGGGGCACGATAGTGGACTCACGTTCACGTCTTTGTAATCACAGTCGGCTTATCTGACTCCGATGAAACCCAACTGGGACGCTGTCTGGGGCCAGCTCCGCGGTCACAAACCAACCGTCCGTAAATTAGCTGTGCGTAGGCGTCTGGGGCCGCAACGCTCTGGAAACCCATCGATCACTTGTCCAATCCACGGCACGCAGAGTCGCTGTTGAACTGCGTTCCACAAGTCGACCAACGCGCTGTTAGGTAGGCGGTCTTAACTTTTGGGTCATCATCATTATCATCATCATCTTCTTCTTCTTCTTCTTCTTCTACGTGATCAGGCCCAGTGGACCGCACGCTGCTACATGCTTCCTCCTCCACTGTATTCTCTCCGTTGCTGCTATCCGCCATCTGTCCACATCTATTGACACTTTGTTTAAATCTTCATGGAGGCCATCCCTCCGACGCTTCTTGGGTCTCCCTGGGGGTCTCTTTCCTGTAGGTGTGAAATCCAGGAGCTTCCGAGACCATCTGTGATCTTCCATTCGGGCCACATGGCCGGCCCACTGCATTCGCTTGGCTTTTCGGTCATCAGTGTACGTAATTAAGGTTGGGATGACCAACTGATCCCTTCAGTGCGGGTGCACAGTAGGCTCACACTAACGGGAATCGGCGGAAGCGTAACGTGGAGCATGTTGCGTGCGCCCTTAATTGCGGCCGACCGTAAATACGTTGCGCCTGTCTCGAGAACGCCTCAGACACGGCCAACCGATTCGGGCCACATTTGGCAGGTGGCCTGTTTAGCCCCTAAACGGAAAAACTAAAATATTTTAGTAGAAAATCCCCCGTTTTTGAGAAGACCACACCTAAATTTCATGACTCGCAATCGACTCAAAATTGAGGGGACCGACAGATAACTGAAAGCTGAGCATTTTTGCAAGCAACTGTTACGGCTGTCGCTTATGTACCAAAAAGGTAAACGGTAGTCAAAGAAATGGCCGCTGGCGCAGAGACCGAGGCGTTTGGCACGCGAGCGGAGGGCGTGTGTTCGATTCCGAAACGCCTTCTGCACTTTTTTATTTTTATTTAATTTTCCATATGGACACTGGCAGGAATAGGACTGTCAACAAGGGCAGTAAATCAATAAGACATAAGAAACAGGTAGTCACACAAGTATCTCAAACTAGTTTCATTAGTGAAGAACTAAAATTAAAATTTTAATAATTCTTTTGTGAAAAGAATTCCCAGTACGATTGCTGCGAATTCGTCACGAGGGACGGCGTAGTGCCAACCACGCAGTGCTTGTGCTGGGCAGAATTTTATCCTGCAGCCTTCAAAATTGCAATGTGCTTCTGGAAAGCCATCGGGAATATTGCCCAACTGCGAGCATGCAGTAACGTTTCGTAGGGTAATTCTTCATCAACTATCAGCACCGATTTTTTGGTGAAGTTATCGTATGCGTGGTACGTATCAAAATTAATTCTCAAATAACATATATTTTCAATGTAAACCAAGTTCTTTGGCATCTCTGGTGTCACCGCCAGACACCACACTTGCTAGGTGGTAGCCTTTAACTCGGCCGCGGTCCGTGAGTATACGTCGGACCCGCGTGTCGCCACTATAAGTGATTGCAGACCGAGCGCCGCCACACGGCAGGTCTAGTCTAGAGAGACTCCCTAGCACTCGCCCCAGTTGTACAACCGACTTTGCTAGCGATGGTTCACTGTCTACTTACGCTCTCATTTGCTGAGACGACAGTTTAGCATAGCCTTCAGCTCCGCCATTTGCTACGACTTAGCAAGGCGCCATATTCAGTTACTATAATTACTTCGAGAATGTATTCTGAGCAGATAATATTGTGAATCATGTACCGTCAAGTGCGACGTTCATCATTAATGGATTAAAGTTAAGTATGAAACTAATTAGTCCGCTTTCTGAATTCTCATTCCTTGTCATGTTCCAGACCTCACGTCAGTATAGTTCTTCCCTCCTCACGCCAGCCTGCGTGAGCTAAAACGCGTGCATTTCGGCCTGCACTCGTAACACGGTGTTGGCTCTTCTGCTAACACAAAAGCATCTGGTGCTGAAAACCTCTACAAGCCATTCAAGTACTTGTCGAATCCGTGACACGCAGAATCACTGCTGAATTGCGCTCCGGAAGTGGACCGACACGCTTTTAAATAGGTGGTGGCTCATCAGAGTATGTTGTAAGGTGGTCATATCTGCGGAAACCTCAGATGTCACCTTAGTCCTGAAACCGAACCCCAGAGTACACAGCAGTTTCATTAGAAGAAAGCACCACTCAGAAAACGAAGTTATTGAAAGATTATTGCATTTATCGTTAAATCGTGCGAAGTCATATCTTGCCAGAAATGAAAATCGTCAAAAACGACGCAGGGACAAAGCAGTGGCGACAGCCGAGAAGACGTACCGTACTCCTGGAAGGCGATGCCAGGCGGGCAGGGAGCTAGAGGGGAGAGGCGTGCTTAACGTCTAGCGCGAAGAGTTCACTTGTGAGAACAAACACTGGCATTGAAGTGTTGGCATAAGAGCCAACACTGTGTTGCTAGAGGAGGCCGAAATGCACGCGTTTAATTACACGCTGACTGGCGTGAGGTCTGGAAAAGTTAAGGGAATTAATAGTAGCAAATAAAGTACGTAGTTGATATAATACTTAACTTTAATCCACAATTGTAGAACATCTCTCTTGATGCTACATGTTATAACCACAATATAAAATAATCAAATGCTATGGCGCCTTGCTAGGTCGTAGCAAATGACGTAGCTGAAGGCCATGCTAACTATCGTCTCGGCAAATGAGAGCGTATTTGTCAGTGATCCATCTCTGGCTAAGTCGGCTGTACAACTGGGGCGAGTGTTAGTAAGTCTCTCTAGACCTGCCGTGTGGCGGCGCTCGGTCTGCAATCACTGACAGGGGCGACACGCGGGTCCGACGTATACTAACGGACCGCGGCCGATTTAAAGGCTACCACCTAGCAAGTGTGGTGTCTGGCGGTGACACCACAGGGATAGTTAACAGTTTTGCGACAGAATACTGAGGGCGGAATGTAACAAAACTCGACCAAGTTTATATTTGACATCAAGTGAAAATACACTCCTGGAAATTGAAATAAGAACACCGTGAATTCATTGTCCCAGGAAGGGGAAACTTTATTGACACATTCCTGGGGTCAGATACATCACATGATCACACTGACACAACCACAGGCACATAGACACAGGCAACAGAGCATGCACAATGTCGGCACTAGTACAGTGTATATCCACCTTTCGCAGCAATGCAGGCTGCTATTCTCCCATGGAGACGATCGTAGAGATTCTGGATGTAGTCCTGTGGAACGGCTTGCCATGCCATTTCCACCTGGCGCCTCAGTTGGACCAGCGTTCGTGCTGGACGTGCAGACCGCGTGAGACGACGCTTCATCCAGTCCCAAACATGCTCAATGGGGGACAGATCCGGAGATCTTGCTGGCCAGGGTAGTTGACTTACACCTTCTAGAGCACGTTGGGTGGCACGGGATACATGCGGACGTGCATTGTCCTGTTGAAACAGCAAGTTCCCTTGCCGGTCTAGGAATGGTAGAACGATGGGTTCGATGACGGTTTGGATGTACCGTGCACTATTCAGTGTCCCCTCGAGGATCACCAGTGGTGTACGGCCAGTGTAGGAGATCGCTCCCCACACCATGATGCCGGGTGTTGGCCCTGTGTGCCTCGGTCGTATGCAGTCCTGATTGTGGCGCTCACCTGCACGGCGCCAAACACGCATACGACCATCATTGGCACCAAGGCAGAAGCGACTCTCATCGCTGAAGACGACACGTCTCCATTCGTCCCTCCATTCACGCCTGTCGCGACACCACTGGAGGCGGGCTGCACGATGTTGGGGCGTGAGCGGAAGACGGCCTAGCGGTGTGCGGGACCGTAGCCCAGCTTCATGGAGACGGTTGCGAATGGTCCTCGCCGATACCCCAGGAGCAACAGTGTCCCTAATGTGCTGGGAAGTGGCGGTGCGGTCCCCTACGGCACTGCGTAGGATCCTACGGTCTTGGCGTGCATCCGTGCGTCGCTGCGGTCCGGTCCCAGGTCGACGGGCACGTGCACCTTCCACCGACCACTGGCGACAACATCGATGTACTGTGGAGACCTCACGCCCCACGTGTTGAGCAATTCGGCGGTACGTCCACCCGGCCTCCCGCATGCCCACTATACGCCGTCGCTCAAAGTCCGTCAACTGCACATACGGTTCACGTCCACGCTGTCGCGGCATGCTACCAATGTTAAAGACTGCGATGGAGCTCCGTATGCCACGGCAAACTGGCTGACACTGACGGCGGCGGTGCACAAATGCTGCGCAGTTAGCGCCATTCGACGGCCAACACCGCGGTTCCTGGTGTGTCCGCTGTGCCGTGCGTGTGATCATTGCTTGTACAGCCCTCTCGCAGTGTCCGGGGCAAGTATGGTGGGTCTGACACACCGGTGTCAATGTGTTCTTTTTTCCATTTCCAGGAGTGTACGTCGCGCAGTACGTAATCATAGTTTACAGTAACAGTTGGTGTCGTAATACAACAGTGAAAATAACAACTGATGACGTAAGAGGAATGAAAGTAGGTCTTTCTTACTTAAATGAATCATTTGCCCACAAATTTATCTCACTAAAGTATCGACGCACTCCATCACCTTTCAACCTCGTACTAAGACAACAAAGAACCTATTCTTATTGCAGGAGTCCCAGCACAGTTCTTCTGGCGAGGAGTACACCGTTCAAATATAAAGACTTGCGAGTGTCAGTATTATCTGCTTGTCGAACAATAGCTAAATAACTTTCCCTGCAGTTAGTTTCCATTCATATATGCAATCATATTCAAAACTGTAGACGGATCTATAAATGCGTTTACCAAAAACATTTAAGATGCCGTACTTGGTTTGCCGAACGAAAATAAACAATTACAACAAAAGCTTTGGCTTTCCGTAAACAGTAGACTAATCATAAGTTGATAACTCTATGGAATTTGTTCACAATTGCACAATCTTTTTGACATTGGCTGCCTTAGGTATGAAGATATTACCTACTGCCGACATATGAAAATTGTGCTGGACCAGGACTCCAACCCGAACTTACCCCTCGTCGCGAGTGATCGCCGTAACCATCTCAGCTGTCCGAGTACGCTTTCAAGACGAACGCGGAAGACTTCCGTACATCGTACTGTCTACAACCCTATCACTTGCAACTTCACTTGCTTTCCTACTCAGGCTCTCAAGGAACAAACGTATTCCGCGTTAGTATTAGGATTGTCACTTTGGCCCTCGACAGTATGACATATGAATGTCTGGACTGGTCTTGGAAGTGCGTTCAGATAGCCTGCGTGTTTAAGGCGACCGCTTGCGAGAAGCTGGAAATCTGCGTCGGAGCGCCAGTCTGGCACAAATTTTCATTTGTCACCAATACGTGATGCCTTCACACACAGTTAAAATGATGTGCTTTGCATACCGTCTACATATAATAGTGATATACCTTAAAATACTAGATGGATAACTAACAGTCGTTTGCAGTATTACGCGTTTTGTCTACCTTTTTTTCTGAAACTTAGCTACTGGCGCATGGCACACTTGCAAGCACGCGGACTCCGAGGAGAACACAACCAGATTTTCCGCAAGCTTGGCTCAGTGGAAGAGGAGAGTAAAGAAGCTAACACGTGTCTCGGCTTATCCGTAAATACTCGACAGTTCCTCAAGAAGTAAACCGACTGCGTTCTAGCGCGCGATAATGTCAGCCAAAGTGGTGGTTCAGTGGGTAGCATCGCAGTTTCAGTTTTGTGCTCCGTGTTCTAAACCCGTGTACTGCTTTTATTTATTTTACTTCTTATATCTAATTTTCTACCGATGTCCGTAGAAGCTTACTATACGAATGTTTCTTACTAAGTTAGGGGATACAATGGCGTTGTACTAACTGTAAAATTACAATTGCTTTTCACAATGAAATGATCGTATGGCACCGTTGACCGGGAGGCCCCATCCGGGGACGTTCGGCCGCCGACTGCGAGTCTTACTTCAGTCGCCGCCATAGTGGGAGACTTGGGTGCCAGTGATGGCGACGAAATGATGGTGAGGACTCTTTAACACCCAGTCAACGAGCGGAGAGATCTCCAGCCCGGCCGGGCATCGATACCTGGCCCGCTGCATGGGAGACAAGCACGTTACCAGTCAACTGAGCAGGCGGACTGCGTTTCACAATAATTACGACGGTCGTCCACAAACTAAGTTCCGTTTCTATTTCTATCTGCGGCAGCGCTACGATCGCAGATGCAAGCATGCGCGGCGGTTACTCTGACTCAAGGAGAAGTCATGTACGCCATTTTCAGATCGCTGCTGCCGAGGTGTGCTTTGTTGTGCTTCTTTATAATGTCAGCCGTAATTGAAAATGCCGCCGCGTGTGAAATCAGATCTGTGATTCGTTTTCTAAATGCAAAGGAAGTTAAACCAAAGGAAATTCATCCGCAAATCTGCGAGGTTTACGGACAAAATTCAACGGGTAGAAGATGGGTCAGACTGTTCAGTGAAGAACATAATCAAGTGCACGATGAAGAACGAAGTGGATCCCCGTCTGTGGATACTGATGAACTGGTTCACACAACTGAAGATTAAGCCCCTTCCTGTGGAAGTTCCGCAAATCTCACGATCACTAATTCATGAAATTGTTATTGAAAAGCTAAAATTTGGAAAACTTTGCTCACATTGTATACCCAAAATTCTTAGTGAACAACACAAAAAACAACGGATGGGGCAGTGCACTTCAGTTTTTGACACGCTACAATGCAGAAGGCGATGGTTTTCTTTCTCGGATGTTCACGGGGGATGAAACATGGGTATCGTACGACTCCCCTGAAACAAAACGGCAGTCAGTGGAATGGAGGCACACTTCATCCCAAACGAAGGTTAAGCCTAAGTAAATTATGACGCCTCGAAGAGTCGTGTGCACCGTTTTTTGGGACAGAAAAGGCATTTTGCTGATTGATTTCTTACCACGAGGCCAAACAATCAATGCACATGGTTACTGCAAAACTATTAAGAAATTGCGCCGCGCAATACAGAACAAGCGCCGAGGATTACTGCCAAAAGGTGTTGTTTTTTCCCACGATAATTCCCGACCTTACACGGCGAATGTGACCAAAGAAGTGTTACGGGAATTTGACTGGGACGCGTTTGATGAACCTCCGTGCAGCCCGGACCGACTTTCATCTCTTCTTACACCTAACTTGTGTCCTCGGTGGTCAAGACTTCAGTGATGATCAGCTGAAAGAACGTGTTACCACGTGGTTGAATACACAGGCGGCAACCTATGAAGAAGGCATACAAAATTTCGGAAGCTATGTAGAAGAGTAGTTTAACAGTTGTAGATTTTTGTACAATAAATATTTTTGCTGTATCTGTACTCGTTTGTTTTATATAACGAAACGGAAGTTACTTTGTGGACATACCTCGTATCATGTACTTGTCTATGGTATTTTCAGGGGTTACAATCTTTTTAAATTATCATGTTCTTATACTTAATTCTGCCATTAATTATTGTTGTTTATTGTTCAGGAAGATTTGGTGCATTCCTTTGGAGAATATCGATCGCAGAGACATTCGGAACAAAGGAATTCCGAACACGACGAGGCTCGCGCGAAGGTACGTTTGCCACGGTGACATTTCTTCGTAGGAATCTCACCCGGGACAGACGCGCGGTCAACACTGCTCGATATTTCACGTGTTGGCAGTAATTTCATGGCAAGCCAGGCGTAAAGGATCACTTTAACAAAAAACTGGTGCTTGTTGTTGATCACGAATGAAGATACACTAAAGGAGTTGCAAGTAATTCAAAGAAATTTCAAATAATTTTCTCATTTTTTTTAATCCATTCACCAGACATACAATCTGCTGACGAGTACGGAGAACGTTATTTCGGTATACGTCGGAAAACATTCGTTTACGGACACGGGAAGATAAAAATGAGAAACAAAAATAAAAAGTTGTTCAAAAGTGTAGGGCCACGAAGGTAACGACTGTGCGACCACGTCGGTAGAACTACTTAATCGCTGAAAGGCGCCTAAAGTACGTGGAAGACTTTGACCGTCGTTTTCTCGGGAACGGTGGAGTACCCACGGATAAGCCGAGGCAAGGCAAGTGTTGGCTTATTGTGACTCCTTCTCCAGCGAAGTTTCTGGGAAACTGTGTTATGGCACTTGCCGTATTCTCCTTGTCAGTTATATCAAAATGGGCAGTTTTATAATTATGCCCCCTGTTGGGAAGATTTCCGCTGACGGCCGTGCTGGAGAGGTGTGGACACTGGAGTACCTACCTCGTCGTCGCCCTCGCGCTTGGCCGCCTTGGGCCCCCGCTCCGGACCGTACGCCCCGTCGTCCAGCAGCGCCGAGCCGGTCGCCTCCCGCTTCTTCTGGATGGTCATCTTGAGGCTGTCCTTGATCAGCTGCGAGCACATGTGCTGCACGGACGGCGGGGTGCCTGCGTACACACAAACAGACAAGCAACTCAGTTTTCCCAGCAGCCTTCCTCTGGGACTCCAGTCGCTTCTCTACAGACGACGTCGACCGGGTTCTGTCGCCCCATTGGAGCACTCGGAAGTATAATGGTGACTTACTATGAACGATTACACCGCCTCGCAATCCAACAGGTGGCACATTCTCCGACACTAAAATCTTCGCTTTTACAAGGGAAGCACGCACGCAAACGGTCACCCACCGATTTTGCTTATCTTTCGCACAATTGCAGTGCGTGCTCAGATGTAACCTATGCTGCTCTGTACGTGGCACTTCTCAACCGTTTTAGAAAACTCGAATCTTGCGCGTCCCGTTAAATTAACGTACGAGACCGCAGCCCTCGAACAGCTGCTGTAGCCCAGCCGGCTAGCGTCGTTTGACGAGCAAGGCATGCCGGGAGCCGCTGCGCGTTTGTCTGGTTCAATGTTCGCGCAACATTCGATTAGCCTCGCCTCTTCTACAAACTTGGTATCTAAACATTCAGCAGTTGCAGGTCCTCAGCCGATGGCAGTTAATTCCTCAGAATTTAAACACAGTCCCCTGAAACATTGTCTGCAGTTAGTACGTACCTAGTTGTCCTTTCCCAGCACATTCTTCGTTGTGGTACGCCCAAAAGTGTTGCAACAATACTGACTCCCCAAAAGTTGTGCACTTCCCCTACAGTAGAATGAAGCTATTTTCCTGTTTTTATGAAACTCCTAATATTTCTGAAATGAGACAAATCCTCAAAAAATGAACCGAGACAGTATTTGGAAGTACGTTCAAATGGCTTCTTGAGTTCGTCTGTGACTGCTCAGTTGCTGGCAGTGATGTTGGATTGGAGGTTACTGGGAAACTGAAAATGGCAAACATTATTGTTTCTCATTTGCATGCTTCCAGAACTCTTTCTCGATTTTGAGCAAGATGCACAGTTTCCTCTTCTTATGCCCTTCTTCACTTTTGATCGGTTTGCAGCAAAGTGTCATCTTCGTCATCAGGTTCATCAAACTCTGTGTTAGACTCATCTGGATTATTTCTCTCAACGAACTCAATGATCTATTTATCAATGAAGCCCGGTGACGACGAGGAAAAAAAATAAAACCACAATTCAGCTACGTAAACAAAGTTGGCATTGAGTCGCGAGGTATCACATATGGTACCTTCCAGTTTAAAGTCGATAAATCCGTTATAGCATTAATTTACAGTTCGCTATTAACTGAGGGATATCTGCACAGTTTTAATATAATATCAAGGCACGTGAAAACACATGTAATTAGAAAAACAAATGTCTTTACCTTTATTTCGCCGAGACGTGCTGTGCAGTCGGGGAATCCGAACCTTCCAATTAGTGTTGACCCCTCATATTGCTCGGCAGAAGAACGAATAAGTCAGCTGCCGCAAGTGGCGAAGACTGTTTACATGATACCACAGGCCACGCAAAGTTCAACTGCATATGTGTCAGAGAATGAAAACTAAAAGTATCGTATTTGATACCCTGCGACTGATGAGGCTAACTACAGCTACCGGGACCCTATTTAATGAACAACGCTACCGAATGATATGCGGAAGTTTTCGGAAACTGACAACTGCAGACACGTTAATCAGTAATGGATCGTGCCACCCAGTAATCCATAGAAGGGCGATGTTTATCCTGGTTATGCGACGGTGTTATTATCAGACTAGTAAGGTACAATAATCAGCCACAACATTACGACCACCGACCTACTATTTATACAAACCCGTCCAGTAGGCAGCAGCGTCACCTGGCGAGGAGCGACTGCTAGTCAGACACACGCAGCGAGCGTGCTGTCCGCGTGTAGAGTGGGGAAGATGTGACATCTGCCTGGGTTCGGCCGAGGGCAGATTGTGGTGGCCCGGGGGCTCGGCACGACCACTGCGAAAACTGCACGACTTGTCGCATCGAGGAGTGCTGTAAAGAGTGTCCTCAACAAGTGGCAAAATAGAGGTGAGACCACGTCCAGACGTCGTGGGGTTGGACGGTCGCCCCTCATCACAAATGTCGGACGTCGTGGGCTGGGCAGACTTGCAAAACGGGTCATGCGCCTGACTGTGGCGGAACTAGCATCACTTTAACGCTGGCCGGAGTACAAGTGTGTCCGAGCGCGCTGTGCGCCGAACAGTCGTAACGATGGGGCTCCACAGCCGACAACCCCTGCACGTGCCAATGTTAACACCACGACATCGGCAGCTGCGACTAGAATGGGCACGCGACCGTCGCCACTGGACATGGGGGCAGTGGCAGAGCGCTGCACGGCCTGATGAACCCCGATACCTTCTCCATCGTGACGATCGGAGTGTGCGAATCCGTCGTCTTCCAGGGAAACTGCTCCTTGACACCTGCGCTGCAGGAAGGAGACGAGCTGGCGGCGGCTCCACGATGCTCTGGGGGACATTCGTGTGGGCCCCCGTGGCTAAGGGGTATCGTGCACTGGCTGCACACTACTTACGCCTCTTCGTGACGGTCACGTTTTCCGACGGCAGTGGCATTTTTCAGCAGGATAACGAGCCACGTCACACGGCCAGGAGTGTAATGGAGTGGTTCGGGGAACGCAGTGGCGAGTTCCATTTGATGTGCTATCCCCCCAACTCGACATATCTGAATCCGATCGATCCTGGAGATGGTTGAACGTGGCGTCAGAGCTCATCGCCCCTGCCCGGAATTAGGTGACGTGTGAGTGCAGATGTGGCGCCAGCTGCCTACCCAGACCTCACTGTTCCCGCGCCACGACGCGTCGCTGCCGTCGGCCGACGTCCGGGCTACTGGGTAGGTGGTCGTAATGTCGCGGCCGGTCGGGGTACGGCACTTACCTGTGGGGCTGGACAGAGGCGACCGCGACGCAGATCCGCCGCCGCTGGCGCAGCCGCCATCACCGAGGCTGCTGTGACCCGGGGGCACGGAGGCGATGCGCGGCCCGCCCCCGACGCCGCCCCCCGCGACGCCGCCCCCGGCGACGCCGGCGCCGCGCACGCCGGCGCCGCCGCCGGCCGCCGTGGGGTAGCCGTCGAACGGGTTGGACATGGCGATCAGCGAGTTGAGGATCTCGGGCGTCTTGGGGGTGGTGCACGCGCCCTCCACCCCCAGCAGGCCGCCGGGTCCGCCCCCGACGCCGCCGGGCGTCAGGTTTACGTTCACGTTCAGGTTGTACATGCTGGCGCCTCGCTTTGCCGCCACCTTGTCAGCCGCCAGGGACTCCTCCTTCCTGTCAAACTACGCAGCGGAGTGGTTTCTGCTCGGCACGCCCACTAACTTCTTTGCCTAATTGCCCTGCGCTCGCTACGCCGAATAACCTCAGACGATTTTATCACAAAGACGCTTACCTATTGCCTACTGTATTAAAGCTTAAAACCTTTCGATATGTTCTACACTGCGCCAACCTCCCTATTAAAGCAATTTTCCCATGAAATATGTTACAGCGGTGATAACTAACTCTTATATTATAAAAAAAGTCTGCATAAAACTGAATGTAATTTGCGAAACTACACCAAACTGTTCGTATAAAAATATAATGCTCGTATAAAAAGAAACACAATCTTTCACGTCAAGTCCAGTCCAGTTGCCGGGTAATCACTATCTGCTGTAGATACCACTCAGTCACTAACGTAAGACCGGCAGCAACAGTTGAAGAAGCTCCTAATGTTCTTCATTCGAACAGTTCTATCACTTCCCTGGTTGCTGATGGAGGGTGTGGAATTGGGCTGCGACCTGCAACACAAATGAGAAGTAGAGAAATTAGTTATAATACAAATACATGGCTTCATCAGAAGCAAATACTGAATGAATGATGATTGGTGATCACCATCCCCGCTCCCTTACACACACGGAGTCTCTCAGATAAAAATCGAGGCATTCACATTCTTTTGTTGACATATCTTAACATGTTTTCTTAACATGATGTTAATGATATGTAAAAATACTTGGTAAATTATTTTTGTTATGTGTGTTTCCTAATATTTGACAACTTTATGGAAAAAGCATACATTCACTGTGATCTTCTCTAATTTTGTTTTAAAAGAGACACTTGCACCGTGATTTCTCTGACTACTGCTGTTAAAAGTTCTTAGATGAACACGTTTGCACACAGAAATATCTCGTGGAGGCACATGTAAACAACAGAAGTACCGCCAACACGTCACACGTTCTAAACTAAACACATGAACACGAATGAAAGACTGTACTGCAAGCAAATCAGCCAAATGAAGACTGGAGCGCACGACATGTGAACATTATCTCTGATGCTCTTCAACTTATATTCTGAAACACTGTTTCGCAAAACATGGACTGGCTTCGACTGAGGGATCAGCACCAGTATGTAAACAACATCCTTTTCGTAAACGAAACAGTGCTACTCAGTGACAACATGTTGTGTCTTCAGCTGCTTCTGAACAGACTTCACAGCAGTAGAAACATCAACAATAATTGTCATTGACAGGAAGAGAACTGAGATCGTAGTAATCAGTTGGGCTGGGGACACGACTGAGCGAGACGTTTTTCTCGTAGCCAGTAACCTGCGGCGAAGTCGGCGAAAGGAGGTGCCCGACAGCTGCCACCAGTGTAGCCAGCAACCGACTGTGAAGTGCAAACGATATCCACAGTCGAGTACAGAGTTGCGGCATTGCCAGTCGTATACAAACACGCGTTACGTGACTGGTTGAGTCAGATGGTCGAGGCAGACGTGCCCAACCCTCTGCAGCTACCTGGCAATGAGACCAACTACTGCGTCACTGCGGTCAGTGGACGCATACCTTAACCATTTAACAGTACCACAGTACATACTGTCGTCACACTGATCTTCATTTTTGTTATGCACGAGATAGAAGTGCACCAACTGAACAGTAAACTGCACTGTTGAATGCGATATCTGATGGATGCCTACAGTACCATTTATATCGATTTGTAACACAGTTTGTACAAAACGAACAGTATGTAGCGCAATTAATTGTAGCAATAACAAAAACAGGAGGTCAGATTTTGAAAGTTGTCATTCAATGGGTTTCCTAAGGAGTTCAAGCGGTGTGAGACGCTGTATTACAGGACTGTCTAGTCACGATTTTCTTGAACCCTTACGCATTTATTGAGGAATATCGTTTTTTAACGGTTATTAGATACTAAACAGCAGAAGACATGATGAACTGCCGAAAGACATCGCAGACAGTGGGGTCACAAAAGTCGTGGGGTGCCTCCTGATATCGTATCGGACTTCCTTTTGCCGGCCACAGTGCGGGAACGCGACGTGGCATCGACTCAACAAGTGGTTGCAAATCCCCTGCGGAAATAGTGACTCCTGCTGCCTCTATTTCCGTCCGTAACAGCGGAAGTGTGGCCAGTGCACTACTTTGTGCACGGACTGACCTCTCGATTAATCCCGTACATCTTCGGTGGGGTTCAGTTTGCGAGGCTTAGGTGACCAAATCATTCGCTCGAACTGTGCAGAGAGTTCTTCAAGCCAATTGCGAATAAGTCCGGCCAAGTGACACGGCACATTGTCATCCATAAAAATTGCATTGCTGTTTGGAAGCAGGAAGTCTATGAATGGCTGCGAGTGGTCTCCAAGTAGAGGAAAGTAGCCGAGAATTCAGCCCACACCATTATGGACCCATCACAGAGCTATGTTGACAACCTGGTCAAGAGCTTCGTGGCGGTGCGTCACACTCGAACCCCGCCATTAGCTCTCAGCAACTGAAACAGGGACTCATCTGGCCAGGTCTTCGTTTTCCAGTCGTCTAGGGTCGAACCGAGGTGCTGCAGCCCATGTCGTGCTGATAGCAAAAGCCTCTCGCGTCATTCGCTGCTGTCATATCCCATTAACGCCCAATTTCGCCTCACTCTCCTAACGGGTACTTCTGTCTCTAAGCTGGTCGTAGGTTTTGTTCCAAAAATGAACAGCATAGAGTGATGACACTTTCTGCAGAGCCTTACCATCACTTTGCAGGACAATGCTCAAGCACGTACAGTGCAAGCTGTTACTGATTTGTTTGACTGATGGGACTGCTAAGTGCTGTACCACCTACTGACCTACTGCGCTCCCTTGACTTAAGCTCTCGTGAATTCAACTCGATTTCTAAACTGAAGAAAACGCTTCACGGCATTCGCTTGAGAACTGCTACAAATTCGTCGCGCAACAGACCGCGCCGCTCCAACGGTCAACACAACTGGCACTGCTAAGAGTATCCTACGGCTTCCACATCGCTGGAAACGGGTTATAGACAATGCTGGTGACTACTTTGAAGGTCAGTAAAACTTTGAAACACGTATCTATTTTGTACGAACTGTAAATAAGTAGTTGCCACTATTACAGTTCCAACCCCCGTAGGACACAGGGAAAAATCGCAGTAACTTAGGGACTGCAACTGCTGTGTTCGGATGCAGCTTCAGGCAGTGTTGGCTTCGGTCACACAGCTTGAGGCTGTTGCCAATGGGCATCACTGTGGGGGTCCGGATGGGGGTTTGTCGGGGACGGCCAGCTCGTCCCACGCATCCCCTGATCGGACTAAGACTGTGGTTGCCCGGGATACTGCCCGCATTGAGGCTGATCCCTCACCTGTGGTAGAGGGATCGTCTCAAGGTGTGGCAGGGGGCGAAAGACATTCCGGAGGGCTGAACGGAAGGCCTCTCCAGTTTGTCTGACGAACCAGTTTCAGGCTCTGTCTCAGGCTGATACTGATCTTCGGCCTGACATGGCTGCTTGTCCTGTTCCAGAGGTTGCCCCTCAGTCTGCAAGATCCGGGCGGTCGCAGAGGGTGGGCTTACTGGTAGTTGGGAGCTCCAACGTCAGGCGCGTAATGGGGCCCCTTAGGGATATGGCAGCAAGAGAGGGGAAGAAAACCAATGTGCACTCCGTGTGCATACCGGGGGGAGTCATTCCAGAGGTGGAAAGGGTACTCCCGGATGCCATGAAGGGTACAGGGTGCACCCATCTGCAGGTGGTCGCTCATGTCGGCACCAATGATGTGTGTCGCTATGGATCGGAGGAAATCCTCTCTGGCTTCCGGCGGCTATCTGATTTGGTGAAGACTGCCAGTCTCGCTAGCGGGATGAAAGCAGAGCTCACCTTCTGCAGCATCGTCGACAGGACTGACTGCGGACCTTTGGTACAGAGCCGAGTGGAGGGTCTGAATCAGAGGCTGAGACGGTTCTGCGACCGTGTGAGCTGCAGATTCCTTGACTTGCGCCATAGGGTGGTGGGGTTTCGGGTTCCGCTGGATAGGTCAGGAGTCCACTACGCGCAACAAGCGGCTACACGGGTAGCAGGGATTCTGTGGCGTGGGCTGGGCGGTTTTTTAGGTTAGATGGCCTTGGGCAAGTACAGAAAGGGCAACAGCCTCAACGGGTGCGGGGCAAAGTCAGGATATGCGGGGACCAAGCAGCGATCGGTATTGTAATTGTCAACTGTCGAAGCTGCGTTGGTAAAGTACCGGAACTTCAAGCGCTGATAGAAAGCACCGAAGCTGAAATCGTTATAGGTACAGAAAGCTGGCTGAAGCCAGAGATAAATTCTGCCGAAATTTTTACAAAGGTACAGACGGTGTTTAGAAAGGATAGATTGCATGCAACCGGTGGTGGAGTGTTCGTCGCTGTTAGTAGTAGTTTATCCTGTAGTGAAGTAGAAGTGGATAGTTCCTGTGAATTATTATGGGTGGAGGTTACACTCAACAACCGAGCTGGGTTAATAATTGGCTCCTTTCACCGACCTCCCGACTCAGCAGCATTAGTGGCAGAACAACTGAGAGAAAATTTGGAATACATTTCACATAAATTTTCTCAGCATGTTATAGTCTTAGGTGGAGATTTCAATTTACCAGATATAGACTGGGACACTCAGATGTTTAGGACGGGTGGTAGGGACAGAGCATCGAGTGACATTATACTGAGTGCACTATCCGAAAATTACCTCGAGCAATTAAACAGAGAACCGACTCGTGGAGATAACATCTTTGACCTACTGATAACAAACAGACCCGAACTTTTCGACTCTGTATGTGCAGAACAGGGAATCAGTGATCATAAGGCCGTTGCAGCATCCCTGAATATGGAAGTTAATCGGAATATAAAAAAAGGGAGGAAGGTTTATCTGTTTAGCAAGATCAAAACGAAAATTTCTGTTCCGATACTGACAATGTTGAGTGTTTATGGAAAAAGTTCAAGGCAATCGTAAAATGCGTTTTAGACAGGTACGTGCCGAGTAAAACTGTGAGGGACGGGAAAACCCACCGTGGTACAACAACAAAGTTAGGAAACTACTGAGAAAGCAAAGAGAGTTTCACTCCAAGTTTAAACGCAGCCAAAACCTCTCAGACAAACAGAAGCTAAACGATGTCAAAGTTAGCGTAAGGAGGGCTATGCGAGAAGCGTTCAGTGAATTCGAAAGTAAAATTCTATGTACCGACTTGACAGAAAATCCTAGGAAGTTCTGGTCTTACGTTAAATCAGTAAGTGGCTCGAAACAGCATATCCAGACACTCCGGGATGATGATGGCATTGAAACAGAGGATGACACGCGTAAAGCTGAAATACTAAACACCTTTTTCCAAAGTTGTTTCACAGAGGAAGACCGCACTGCAGTTCCTTCTCTAAATCCTCTGACAAACGAAAAAATGGCTGACATCGAAATAAGTGTTCAAGGAATAGAAAAGCAACTGGAGTCACTCAACAGAGGCAAGTCCACTGGACCTGACGGGATACCAATTCGATTCTACACAGACTGCGCGAAAGAACTTGCCCCCCTTCTAACAGCCGTGTACCGCAAGTCTCTAGAGCAACGGAAGGTTCCAAATGATTGGAAAAGAGCACAGGTAGTCCCAGTCTTCAAGAAAGGTCGTCGAGCAGATGCGCAAAACTATAGACCTATATCTCTGACGTCGATCTGTTGTAGAATTTTAGAACACGATTTTTGCTCGAGTATCATGTCGTTTTTGGAAACCCAGAATCTACTATGTAGGAATCAACATGGATTCCGGAAACAGCGATCGTGTGAGACCCAACTCGCTTTATTTGTTCATGAGACCCAGAAAATATTAGATACAGGCTCCCAGGCAGATGCTATTTTTCTTGACTTCCGGAAGGCGTTCGATACAGTTCCGCACTGTCGCCTGATAAACAAAGTAAGAGCCTACGGAATATCAGACCAGCTGTGTGGCTGGATTGAAGAGTTTTTAGCAAACAGAACACAGCATGTTGTTCTCAATGGAGAGACGTCTACAGACGTTAAAGTAACCTCTGGCGTGCCACAGGGGAGTGTTATGGGACCATTGCTTTTCACAATATATATAAATGACCTAGCAGATAGTGTCGGAAGTTCCATACGGCTTTTCGCGGATGATGCTGTAGTATACAGAGAAGTTGCAGCGTTAGAAAATTGTAGCGAAATGCAGGAAGATCTGCAGCGGATAGGCACTTGGTGCAGGGAGTGGCAACTGACCCTTAACATAGACAAATGTAATGTATTGCGAATACATAGAAAGAAGGATCCTTTATTGTATGATTATATGATAGCGGAACAAACACTGGTAGCAGTTACTTCTGTAAAATATCTGGGACTATGCGTGCGGAACGATTTGAAGTGGAATGATCATATAAAATTAATTGTTGGTAAGGCGGGTGCAAGCTTGAGATTTATTGGGAGAATCCTTAGAAAATGTAGTCCATCAACAAAGGAGGTGGCTTACAAAACACTCGTTCGACCTATACTTGAGTATTGCTCATCAGTGTGGGATCCGTACCAGATCGGGTTGACGGAGGAGATAGAGAAGATCCAAAGAAGAGCGGCGCGTTTCGTCACAGGGTTATTTGGTAAGCGTGATAGCGTTACGGAGATGTTTAACAAACTCAAGTGGCAGACTCTGCAAGAGAGGCGCTCTGCATCGCGGTGTAGCTTGCTCGCCAGGTTTCGAGAGGGTGCGTTTCTGGATGAGGTATCGAATATATTCCTTCCCCCTACTTATACCTCCCGAGGAGATCACGAATGTAAAATTAGAGAGATTACAGCGCGCACGGAGGCTTTCAGACATCCGTTCTTCCCGCGAACCATACGCGACTGGAACAGGAAAGGGAGGTAATGACAGTGGCACGTAAAGTGCCCTCCGCCACACACCGTCGGGTGGCTTGCGGAGTATAAATGTAGATGTAGATGAAAAAAAATTCTAGAACCACACCGGGATCTGTGACGCTACGTCACATAAATATTGGCATTTTTAGCGGTTGTAAATCGTAGTTTACGTATTTTATGAATATAATTAGTGTAAAAGATATAGTTAATATTCTTGAAACAACGGATATGCAGCGATACCATCTTTATTTAATGTCTATGAAAGTAGAAAAGGATCGAAAGAGACGCGATTGTACGGCCGAGGAGGAAGGGCGTATTTTGTGTGGACACATTGTTTTGTTTCGCTACACGGAAAGCAGCCATTGAGGGGCTACACATATTTTATGTAAGTTATTCGTATTTATTGCTAAAATAAACGCGTTATTATTATTACAAAATGAATTTCTTTGTAATAGTTGTCACCTCAAATGCTCGCAGTGGCTAATTATTTTTAATAAGCATTTTTTCAGTAATTTGCGCTGCGAGAAGCTCATCTTCCGATGTAGCCTCTGGTCGGCCATTACGCGCCGAAGTATTAATTTATTTTTCAGTGTTAATAGTAACTGTAAATGCGAGAGATTTCGTTATAAGAACCTTTTTAAATTACAACACATAATTAATTTACGGTAAAGTTCATGTTTTTAAACTATACAGATTCCATGAGTTCAGTAAGTTTTATCTTGGCCGCTCCACGGCAACAATCGAAATTCTCTCAAGCCTTGCTTTGCAATCAGTAAATAGAAGTTAACAAAATTACATTCAATTCAGTTAACGGCAACTATATTTTAGTCATCACGTTCAAAATCTAAAGTTGGTACATGAATAACTGAGGCCCTTCAAGAACCCGTTTCGTATTTACTTGTGCACGTAAGTAAAAGTGATAAGAAAAGACAACATCCCTGAGAGAAAGAAGCATGCTGATAAATTATATATATATATATATATATATATATATATATATATATATATATATATATATATATAATTGGTGTTTTGCCCTTAAAGAGCGCATTTGGACTAAACTACATGGCCAGTTCCTTTTGCTGCCTTCCTTGCTGCCCAAACTTCCCTCATTCGCTCGCTGTGTTTCTGCTTCCGGTCCTCTGTCCATGCTTTTTGTCGGCTTTGTGTCTTCGGCTTCATCCTGATTGCCTTTTTGGTTGCCCATATTTCTTTCATCTTCTGGCTGTGATCTTGCTTGCGTTCTTCGGTCCATTTTATGCCTTTTCGTTTGTCACATTGTATCTCATGTAGTTTACTTTCCTTAATGATGTTTCTGAATTTTATTCTGTCGTTTATTGTGTCTGCTGTTATGTTGAGTTAGTTCAGGTCGTTTTCTACCTCTGCCACCCATTTGTTGTTTCTAGTGGTTACCCAGTCAAAGGATCTGTTTGGTCAGCTTGTGTCATGGCATTCTGTATAGGTGTCCACAGAATTGTAGTCTGCGTTTTCTAATCTTTTCTGTGATTGTCTCCGTATGTTTGTACAGTTCCTCTGTAGGTTTCTTGATCCATATTCCATTGTTGTTAGTTGCGCCAAATATTTTCCTAAGTATTTTCCGTTCTACTTTTTCTAATTGTCTGATACGTGTATGCCCTAGGATTAGTGTGGTCTCTGCTGCATATAGAGCCTCGGGGAACACCACCGTGTCGTAATGGCGTAATTTGGCTTTTTGTGAGTTAGACTTCTTGTTGTAATGATTCCACACTACTTTGTATGCTTTGTCCAGCTTAGCCTTTCTTTCTTCGTTTGAGTCTCTGTTATGTCCACTCATTTGTAGTGTTTCACCGAGGTATTTGAAGTTTGCCGTTTCGTAAATCGTGCCATACTTTATGTTCAGAGATGAGAGTTTCTTTGTGCTCATAAACTGTGTCTTTTCGTAAGAGATCTGTAGTCCAGTTTTGGAAGCGATTTCGTGCAGTTTTTCAATAGCGTCTTTTGTTTCCTTTATACCTTTCGTGACAATCGCCAAATCGTCTGCAAAAGCCAGGCATTTAATCTTTAGGTTTCCTAAGGTTATCTCCTGTTGTGATGTTTCCCATTCTTTTATGACCTTATCTAACACCAGATTGAAAAGGAGAGGTGAGAGGCCATCGCCTTGTCGGACACCTGTGCGAATTTCAAAGGGCTCTGATAGTTCCCCAAAGAACTTTACTTTGGAGGTCGTGTTGGTTAAAGTTTGCTCTATGATAGCCCGTGTTCTGTTGTCTACTTTGTATTCTGCTAGAATTTTGAAGAGAGTTTTCCGGTCGATAGAATCGTATGCCATTTTGAAGTCAACAAAGGTAATAATCAGGTTCTGTATGTGTTGTAAAATCATATAATTTCCTTTGTATATGACGTCACGAATCCCAACGGACGTCACAGATCGAACCCAAGCCGTAGTAGCGACGTGTCGCCGTTGCTACTGCGAAACATTTCGGGTAGCGTAAATTATTTGCTCTGTAAATCAGGCACAGCTGTTGAGTTGCAGCTCAGGTGGTCGCCACCCGTGTGCAGTACCAGTACGCTGTCCCTCGGCGGTTAGCCGTCGAGGCCCGGCCGTATGGTACTGGTGGGCGCAGAGCCGGTGACAGTTGAATGGGGCCGCCGCATTGTTGTGCAGGCAACTGCGGCCCCGTCCCTCACGCCGTGTTTCAACACGCGGCCTCCCCGTGGCTCCGCTCCCGGCATACTTTATTCCCCATCGCCGTAACTTTCTAGACTCTGAAAAACTAATGAAATTAGCGGAAACGCTCGGGCCCACCTGCTCCGTTGGCGGTCGCCGCCATAATTGGGTAATAAATCATAGCCTTAATTTTCCTTGTGTTACGTTGCTCCACACGTCCGCTCGTCTGCTGTCGGCGTAAATTAGTTTTCTCGTTTCGTCACACTTTTTTTTTTGCTACTGCTTTACTTTTGTTGGCCCCCCTTTTTTTTCTTTGCACCCGGACGCCGATCCGATAATTTTTCTGAGAAATCGCGGCACTGTCACAGTCAAACACACACAACCAAAAGACACTCGCTGCTGCGGAAGTTCGTACAGTGTGACGACGTCACACTAGCGCTCCTAGCGGCGAGAAAGACGTTGCTCACTTAACGTTAGATGTACCAACAGATTAATGTTTTTAGCTCTTTTCAACTTAATTTACGAAATAGTTATTGCATTTTTGCGTTCCCGGCATTAGTAAAATATCAAGAGACCTGAACACTCGTAAAATAAATGTAAGCAGAGTCCAAAATTCATGAACAAAATGACGTTAGCTACAATGATTTCATGAAGAAATACTCTCGGAACTGCATATAATTACAACTTAATTCACTGAAATCAAGAGAATATAAAACACAGTATTTCATCCATAAGAGGCAGATATTTCAGTTATTGACTGTTGTTATAATTGGGACTTTCTTTGACACGCAATTATTTTGCGCAAAGTCTAAAGATTCGCTCATCGTTCCAATTCACTCGACGTTTCCAATCCACGAATATTTATTTAATGCAAATACTCGTTCGTCGAAAGAGGCCTGTGTTGAAAAATTCTGACTTGTGTGACTCCGATGTAGCAACAGTTACGGAATTACTCGGAGTCGGGAAACAATTTTATTGTTTTTGACGTTTTATAATCATGTGTGTATGATAGTTGTCTCTTGAGATACACTTATGGTGCTTATATTGTACGCTAAACAATGTAGGTACCGCATTCCATGCCGCGTCGTCCGAGGCGTCTTGCCACAGTTCGCGTCGCTCCCCCTGTCGGAAGTTCGAGTCCTCCCTCGGGCATGGGTGTGTGTGTTGTTCTTACCGTAAGTTAGTTTAAGTTAGAATAAGTAGCGTGTAAGTCTAAGGACCGACGGCCTCAGCAGTTTGGTCCCACAGAAACTTACCAGAAACTTCTAAACTACTGCATTCCGTACCAGTTTCCTGTTTTGCACATTTATAAGGTGGTTTATTGTTAAGTATAGTGGACAGAACGTTACGTTATTATGTAAAAATACTACGCCTTTCAGCAGTCCCTCGCGTCTTATGCTCTCCACCTAGTATCCCTTGTTCTTAAAAAAAAAAACAAAAAAAAGTTATTCTTTTGTAAATGTAGGCAGGTTACACAAAAATCGTGACTAAACACTTATATCATGTGCTGCTTCATACGTCTCGACATTCTTAGAACACCCAAGGAATGACAAATTTGGATTCTTACTTTTGTTACCGATACAATTTATTGTGCTACGTACTCTCCGTTTTCATTTTACAAAGCAATAGAAAGCCTGGTTTAAACCAGAGTGGACAGAAGCAAACGAGCATCAGTGAGCCGTCATTCTTTCTGATGTGAACGACTGCATTCGGTCGTGTTACGTCCTCATTCGTGTTCCGCTCGTTGTCGGTCTTTTAACAGGAAGCTGCGTCCCCTTCGCTTCGGCGCTATCAGTACAGAGAGTTCACGCCGGCCATCCTGTCCACTTCCGTTGCTGACATGAGCTGCACGAGCGATAGAGTGATCTGTTGCTTTCATCAGGATGGAACGGAGTGAGTAAGTGTCAACCTTCCATTTCATTTTGCTAAAAATGAGTAGCGCAATAAATTTCTTCGAAAGTAAGCAAGTGCAAATATGTGTCTCTTATGCTGATTGAAATAAAAATATACAAAAGACATCATGATTCTCATTGCTTACTCCCATAGCAGTTGTTATTACATGGATTATGCATCGCTGTTCTGGTTCAAATGGCTCTGAGCACTATGGGACTTAACATCTGAGGTCATCAGTCCCCTAGAACTTAGAACTACTTAAACCTAACTAACCTAAGGACAGCACACACATCCATGCCCGAGGCAGGAGGTCGCGCGGTTCCAGACTGAAGCGCCTAGAACCGCTCGGTCACATCGGCCGGAATCGCTGTTCTGTTAGGAGATTTTTGATGATATATAAAAGTGGTTAATCCACTAAAAACTATTCTGTAGATTCTATCAAGTAACCCATGTCACAGTCATATAATTATTTCACATTTTGTTATCTTCGTTTTATTGACATTATCTTCCTTATAGAGACTTTAATGAAGTCCTTGAAGAGCTTTGGATACGTCATTGCAGACATTACAAACCATCTGAGATGTGGCGGATATCGAAATGCGCATCAATCATTAACGTAATTATCTCCAGCTTCTCAAAACAGAGAGAAAGTGCCAGCATGTCTTCACGTTATGTTGGACATCTGTAATTAGTGTTCTGCTTTCAGATTTCCTACTGGTTTGTAATGAGAACCCATCGAAAAGCGTCGGCTACCACTGTCGGAGGTTCGAATCCTCCCTCGGGCACGGATGTGTGTGTTGACCTTAGCGTAAGCTAGTTCCAGTTAGATTAAATACTGTGTAAGCCTAGGGACCGATGACCTTAGCAGTTTGGCCCCATAGGGCCTTACCACCAAACTTTCCGAAAAGCGTCAAGCGAAATAAGTGCAAAGTTTTGGATTAATTCTAAGGATAGTTGAAGCTGTGATTCCGTATTAAGTACACTACCTGCACGTATTTCACGTTTACGTACGAACTTACGACACCTGGAGTCCTTTTCTACGCCGTTTTGCTTACTTCGTTAAAGAAGAGTGGCCTCGCCCTGAAAAATAATCCTCTGTGAATATCAACGTTTTACGGCGTGGTTGTAACTACACACTGTTGTATTCCGTGTACCGATTACTGGCGCAAAAAACAATAACGAAGCGTTCATAGGCAACGTTCGTTATACTCTATACTGTTCTCTTCCGTTCGCGCTAGTGCAGTTATTCCGAAACGTTTCCTCTGACGGAACACTTTGAGAATCCTGGTACTTCGATGGGACATCGTGCTTATTTTGAAGGGCAATGAAATCAACAAGATTTCAAAAAATGAGAAAAACTTATACTCAGTGATTAATTTTAAATCATAACTAATTATACAAAAGTCATAAAAAATTTTGAAAAAATAAGATAAAAATGTCAGATACAACGCCATGTTATTAATAGTTTTTTGTGGAGGATAATTCACTTCCCACAGAACTGCGTTTAGCACACACTGCTCTGGTACGAAAGCTTGTTCACAGGTAGAAGGCAACTGCTGCTAATTCGCATTCGCTTTGGAGCTACGGGGATGAAAAATTGACCTTACTGTGTGAATACACTCGACTCTTTGCCTAACGGTTTCTTTATAGGCTAACACTCGCATCGACAACCGCAGGAACTGCTACCGGCTGTATGAGAAGAAGAATAATGAACGTTATTGCTCCTCGTTTCGCCCACAGCAATTAAAACTGTCCTCTTACGTTTCTACCTGTTATAAATTCGGAAATCGCTGCATATTCGGAAATAGACAGCGAAATATTCGTGTTAAGGAAGAAAATGTATGCTAATGCCTCTCGTTTCACTCGTAGTAATTTTAACCGTACTGTTTAGGCTCCTCTCTAAGCACACACTCGGAAATCGCCAAATATTTATTTCATCATTTCTCCTCTACTCGGAAGGAAATGTAAATAACATCGAATATAGCAGAACATACTTGCGTTGCATGCATAAGAAAGTCACAGAACGTGTTAACAATAGCGGTATGCGGACTTAATGTTTCGACTCCAGAAATCACAACAATGTCCATTACTTCGTCATCTGATCTCCTGTCTCGGTTATGATGATATATCTTGAAGCCTTATATCTTAACTGTATTATTAACTGACATTTAATGATAACGGTGCCATGCCTATGATAAAATTTCAGTGCTCCGTTACCTTGAAATAGCCTGCCCCAAATTATCATAGAAGCGTGTTTTATGCTCAGTTTCTAAATTATTGACGATAATAACTCATTCCTGAGAGAGAGCACTTAGATGAAAACATAAACTGCCGATGAATCATTATGCGATAGCAAACAATAATTATAATAAATCGTACCAAGGATGGCGTGTTTCATAAAGTCTCCGGTATCCGTGCACGAAGTCTTGCGAGAGGCTCGTATCGAACGCTAACGAAGTTCGATTGCTGTTCCTATGGTTGTCGATACTGCGTGTGACGTTAGAAAGTCTTGTGAAATGAGTGTTACTCATAGCGCCTAACGGTTTCTTTATGATCAATTATGTCAAGCGAAACTGAGTCCACAACGATAAGTTCATTACCTCAAGAAGCCGTAGAATCGTGCCAAGATGTTTTTTAGGTACCATCATCGGAGTAAAAAGAAAAAAAAAAAACCATACGTGCGGACTTGCATTGCTACAGCTTCCCTTTAGTGGAGCGTGGGGAAATGTCTCGCTTCCAAACAACGACGGCGGGCGCCCCCGATGTTGCGCCTCGCTGCCGTGTGGAAACAATTGGTCGTTACTCATTCACGACGGGGCGCCCGGCGTCTGCTGCGACGCGCGTGCGTGCGTGCGTGCGTGTATGTACAGCCGCGACGCCGCTCTTTGAAGTTTACGGTTATGCAAAGGCCGTGGAAAAGAAATATTCGACACGGCAGCGCGTACCCACTTTCACCGTGCCAAATATAGTTGGTTCAAGTGGCGGCAGACAGAGGGCAGTACTGGACAACGAATGGGGAGAGAGCCTACAGAGAATGTGTTGTGTGACAGAGAGAGAGAGAGAGAGAGAGAGAGAGAGAGAGAGAGAGAGAGATAGAAAGAGACAGAGAGGAAGCGGTTGGGGGGGGGGGGAGGGCAATGTTGACATCGCCGCTGATTGGCTGGGAGCTCAGGGCGCCATGTTTAACCTGCCTTTTGTTTACTGTGGCTGGAGTAGAGTGTGTGGTGCAGCTATAGACAGATTTTAACGTTCAAAATTACAACTCAGTGGCGGAATATTTTCCGGTGGAAATACACTTCTGCGTTTCCTTTGTCCGTTCGTTATATAATCTGCACCAATAAAGTAATCAAGTTGCAGCCGGAATCTGTGGCGATATCACAATAGATTTTCCCCCCAATTTTTGTAAACTAAATTTTGACAGATTTTACGCTTGTGGCCAATACGACTTATGTAATTTTTTCAGTGTAAGAAAGAGCAATTCCACTGAGTGTAAATATTGCAGTGGAGGTGGCTTCGGGACCGCTGTCAGGTATTTTGCCCACCCTAGGCGAGAACTGAGAAAAGTAAACAGACGCCCCCTCTCTTTTACTGTCACCGGTCCACGACCACAAAAACCCATTTTAATCAGTAACCTTGGGTGACTGGCCGTTATCATTTTTCTCCTCATTTGTTCAATTTTTTCCAGCCACTGCCGGCCCCCTAAAACCGCCCTAGGCGGGCACCTACTCTCGCCTACACGTAGAAATGGCCCTAGGTCGCCGAATGATGCAACTGTTTCCTATACATGAAAGACGCAAACAGTAGTCACTTAAAATTCTAACCCGGAGGACAGGAATCGTAATGGAGGTTTGTGGAAATCGACAAATTACTCGTTTCTGGTGAGAAGAGTGTATACTGTGCCATCAGCAATGTTTAACCAATAACATTTCGTTGCACCCGCTTTTCTTTGTACCTAATGTTCAGTATTGTAGTGAACAATTTGTATTTTACTACTATAGGGACGAATAGAAAAAGCCACATTTCTTACTGCTGAACAGTTGTCAGATGGTGAATCTAGTAGTTGGCCTACAAACATCATTAATGATATTTATTTAGTGCGTAACACTTTTTTTTGAGTTACCATTTCTTCATCCCTAGCAGTGATTTGTTAGTGTGAAGAATTTGATTTGCATTGTGTGAGATACGGTATGTCTGAAGCAGTACATCCAATTTACAAATCGCGTACTTTTCACTGACGGACTGGTTTTTTAATCACTCTTTATTGAAATTCACAGCACAAATAACTGGTTCTGGAAATGACTGGCAAGGAATACTATCTCTAAAAATGTCACTTATTCCTGAAGGAGGTAGTATTGGCCAAAACCAGAAGGGCATTAAGTATAATCATATGGCTGGAAAGCAATATCTGTCGAGATATGGTGTACTTTTAGTTGTGACGAGTAATGTGTAGTACTTGGTGATGGTCTGACATACATGATATAGTAATCTAACGCAACAAGTAGGTGTGGGCAGATGCAAACCCTGTCATGAAGGTGAGGCATCAGAATCACTTCATGAAGGTAAGGCGTGTGAACTGCTTCATTATCAATGTACTGGAAAGAACTGTCTGCGACAGACTCATAGGGTCATACACTGTAGCAAAATACTTAAGATGAACATGTGCTGCGCATCACCGATTTCTGTGCGATGAATTATCAGTGTTATCGGAGAGCGTTATCTTTGCAGAAAGTGCTGTGCTTCATGCCCAACAGGGCACAATCCCATATTTTACGGACCGTACGGGTTGGTCGAGGAGGTTCAGGAGCATGGCTTCTTCGTTAACATAACCTGAATCCGTTGAATTTCTGGCTATGGGGACATGTAAAGGCACTGATGTACGCCGAACGCACCTACGATGTGCAGATATTACAGGACCACGTGATCAGGTTCAGTGTGGTAACGTGGAAACGACTTACACTGGGAAAAATTAGTGTCGATCTTGGTCACTAAGTGCAAATATGGCGCTACGAATGCAAGAAAGACGAACATAAATGTTTCCGTACGCGATGGATTAGAAATGGGGCGTGGGCAGAAAAGCTCATACACGTGAGAAATTCATAATGCTGATTTTATTATTAACTGTCACTTACACAGTTTGTTCTATTCGAACAACAGAGAAGTCGACAGGATGCTGTACAGCGCCAGAAATGCATCTGGTGGCCAACGTTGGAACAATTCTTTTTGCAGCATAAATCGATTCCGCATTAACGCAATAGCGTACCTACCAAGTTTCGCTGTCATATGATAATTACAGCCCGCTCTGAATAAGGGCTGTTGATAAAATATCGAGACTTATAGGCGATATTTTTTCACCGATATATCGATATCAAAATGGCACTACGGTGCCGATATTTTTATTTTATATTTTTTTTCGCAATTTTCGATGAATATTTGAAATTGTTCTTTTGAAATTGTAGTATAACATAATTTTAGTTTCACTGTTTGGAGGAGTCTTACGAGTTTTTGAGCTATCATGTCCTCCCTTTCTCTTTGACTGTGTGAATCAAGTACAGGTGGCGCAAAGAAGAAATCCGAATGAAGGGGGACGGACAGAAGTGGCGGTGTGAATGGAATAACAAGATTTCCGACGTGAAGATATGGCACACCAGTTGCGTTAAAAAACGCAAGTAGTGTGCTATTTATTCTCATCGGCATTCTTCAAAGACGGCTGTTTCAAAAATCTAAATGACGAGACTTCTCTCTGCAATGGGGGCAAACGTATGAACTCAAACGCTGACGTAATCGGTGCTCGGCACTAATAACAGGAACTGCAACGTTTAGCTTCACCACGCAATTTTGACGCTAAAATTGCACGGTCGCTGAAATGAAAAAGTAAGGAAGTCGGCATGAAGTGTTCTAGTCAAATCTGATATGTGACGAAACCGAAAGACGGATCCATCGGACATTTTCTATTGTGCCACTTACTTGCTGGTACAAAAGTGGTTATCGCCAAGCGCAAAACGTGCATCGTTTTCCTTTCAATTCTTGCTCTAAGGAGAATAATCAGGCTCCTAGCTTGTTGATGGACGTAATATCTAATAATAAATCAGTACTTAAATATAAATCTCTAAGACTGGCAGCAAATTTACAGCTTGCAGCCGGTATTTTTATAGGCATTGCCGTCGTTATATGTTTCGTCGATACATCTATAAATAATTTCTATTTATCGAACACCGACTATGACAATTTTTAAAATATCGATACAGGGTGTTACAAGAAGGTACGGCCAAACTTTCAGGAAACATTCCTCACACACAAATAAAGAAAAGATGTTATGTGGACATGTGTTCGGAAACGCTTAATTTCCATGTTAGAGCTCATTTTAGTTTCGTCAGTATGTACTGTACTTCCTCGATTCACCGCCATGATTCCATACGGGATACTCTACCTGTGCTGCTAGAACATGTGCCTTTACAAGTACGACACAACGTGTGGTTCATGCACGATGGAGCTCCTGCACATTTCAGTCGAAGTGTTCGTACGCTTCTCAACAACAGATTCGGTGACCGATGGATTGGTAGAGGCGGACCAATTCCATGGCCTTCACGCTCTCCTGACCTCAACCCTCTCGACTTTCATTTATGGGGGCATTTGAAAGCTCTTGTCTACGCTACCCCGGTACCAAATGTAGAGACTCTTCGTGCTCGTATTGTGGACGGCTGTGATAGAATACCCCATTCTCCAGGGCTGCATCAGCGCATCAGGGATTCCATGCGACGGAGGGTGGATGCATGTATCCTCGCTAACGGAGGACATTTTGAATATTTCCTGTAACAAAGTGTTTGAAGTCACGCTGGTACGTTCTGTTGCTGTGTGTTTCCATTCCATAATTAAGGTGATTTGAAGAGAAGTAATAAAATGAGCTCTAACATGGAAAGGAAGCGTTTCCGGACACATGTCCACATAACATATTTTCTTTCTTTGTGTGTGAGGAATGTTTCCTGAAAGTTTGGCCGTACCTTTTCGTAACACCCTGTATATCGGATTTCCAATATTTTAAAAACATCAGCAGTTCTACACTGGACCCCTGTGAGTAGCTGCATTATATTTAAATCGGTCAATCTAAAGTTAGCAAAATTTGTTTTATTTAAAAATCTTCTAGAATTTTCATATAAAAAATTCAGTTGCATTATTTTTCAGCACGGTGTCGTACGTCCCGCGTGCAGTCTGGAAGGAACATATTGGCGGGCTGACTATTAGCCGTTCTTCATGTGGGTGGTTAGGGGAAGACGACGACAGTTGGCGGCAGAGTAATACATCTGCTCAGCGCGCCGCGGGGGCGGGGGGGGGGGGGGGGGGCACGGCAGTCTACGAGAACGACGGACTAATGTAAACGCGACTGTTTTGAAAGCTGTGCAAGGGCACGCCGGCGGCCTAGTTTTCAGCGGCGACCGGTGCTCGGCTGTCTGTGTGTTCTTTCTCTTTATTTTGCTGGTCCTCGCTCCCTGGCGCGTTTCCACGTTTCGCGTTGCGGCGCAAACAGACGGGACAGGGACGCGATTGAGGCTCGCCCCCACTTCCGGCCGGGAAATGTGAGATGGCGGGTAAACAGTTGAATGACTAACTGCCAGATGGCGTCCGCGCCATTTGCGACCGCTATTCTGGGTGCTGCGTGTCAACCCGTGACAAGTGGGCCGCGCTTCGTGTGTTTTCTGTCCGACCGACTCCGCCGAAACACAACCCAGCTGACCGAAAAACCGGCAGAATATGTGTATTTACCGATTCTAAAAAAAAAGGAAACCATTTCACTGTGTTAAAAGAGAAATATTTTGGACGCACTGTCTTCCTTTTCCCCATTTTATCCAATTTTATTTCATTTTATGTTTTCAAACTAATTATTTTTCGCTTATCTCTGTTTTTACTGGATTGATGTACCACTCCACGATTTCTTCACCTACAATCAACTTCTTGTAAATTATTCCACACACAAACACTCCACACAAATACACTCTAAGGCACCGCGAAGGATTTATCCGAATGGGGAGGAAAGAGGCGTGATATACAGGTAAGATGACAATTTCAGAAAAATGGATAATTTATTCGAGAGAAAGATTTGCACAAATTGAGCAAACGGTTATTCGTCTTGGCATTTAGTGATAGATTTGTTAAATTCTTGAAGGATACCATGGCAGATTCTGTCTAACTGGCGCGTTACACAGTCAAAATCCCTAGCTTATTGGAGGACCCCGCCCACAACGCTAGACACGATCTCAGTTAGTGAGAGATCCGGCGACCGTGCTGGCTTAGGCAGAGATTGACAAGCAGTGGGAGTTCGCGCCGGGCATTATCCGCAGCTCGTGGTCGTGCGGTAGCGTTCTCGCTTCCCGCGCCCGGGTTCGATTCCCGGCGGGTTCAGGGATTTTCTCTGCCTCGTGTTGACTGGGTGTTGTGTGCTGTCCTTAGGTTAGTTACGTTTAAGTAGTTCTAAGTTTTAGGGGATTGATGACCACAGATGTTAAGTCCCATAGTGCTCAGAGCTTGCTGAAATGTGAGCCCAGGTTAGCCTTCCGTGAAGGGCAAGATTACCGTCTATGTGCCGGTGTGCTGCGGCTGACAACCAGAGGGACCTGCTCCTTCTGTGAGAACAGGTGGCACCCCAGGCCAGCGCTCCTGGCGGGCTGCCACGATTACTTTAAAACAATCAAACCTTTCTTTACAGAAACGCCGTATTACAGCCATGTGTATATTGGCTATCCCACCACATATATCACCACAATGTAGTTTTGTTTATTGTAACATACCCTTCTGCTCGAAAATTAAACAAGACGAATCTTACCGAGTTTTGGGAAGCGTCTGTTCTGCCATCGAGCATCCGCTGGAAACGTCATCCTAGGCCAGAAGACCAGGAGTTCGATCCTGGCCTCCAGCCAAAACGCTATGCATCTTGCAAACTGGACGAGGAATACGTCCCGATGGATTTTATACCGCCTCGCTATCTGCCGGCATTATGTCACGTACGCGTCACGAAGATAGCCAGCGCATTATCTGGGTCGATTAGCAAACCGTTATCACGGGCAGTCGTCTTGTCAGTTGATCCTTGTACAGTTATCGCGCCCTGACCAAGCAGATAAGAGGTACGGACCAATCAACAGCACATTCACTTAGATATGGATCGTTATCTTCTGAAGGAATCGACTGTTGCCTTTCTGACGCCGTATATGCTGAGTTGTACTTTGCGACGCAGTATTGAATCATTTTAGATCGGTATTGCATCATTAATTCGAGTTCTATTGTTTTTTTTTTGTTTGCTTGTAGGTATCTAGCCGAGCCTGAATGCAGGCAAGTGCTGTCAACGAGAAGAAGGTAACTGAACCAAATACGCAATGAGACGAACAGAAATCACGTTATTAGAGGCAGGACTTGGTTGTTATTAAGGCGTGTGATCAGCACGGACGGCGATGCATTCTCCGCAACGAGAAGCGACGCCGGTAAGGAGCTGCTGGGACAGAGCCTTCCACAACAGCTGCCGGCCGGCAGTCGCTGCAACGCGCCAACCCGGCGCATCCCAGACGAGCGCGACGCGGTTTAAGTCGGGGGAACGGGAGAGCCAGTACATCCGCGGGATATTTTCTCGTTCCGAGAGCTACTCCACCTCGACGCGGTCGCGCATTCTCGTCCATAAAACTGGAGTCACGGCCGAGTGTACTCCTGGAAAGTCGCTCGCGAGGAAGGAGTACCGTGTCACATTACCGCCGAACGGTGAGAGAACAGTTTTTACAGATGTGGAGGTCAGTAAGCCCACGTTACATTACGCTTCCGCACACCGCAACACCTGTACCCCAAAGACGATCGTGTTCGACGATATTTGTGGGTGCATTTCGCGTTACGCACCCTCGTACGGCGGGAGGAGGGAACATGCAATGCACCGATCAGCGTTACCGATCAGGATCCTTTCCGTAGTCTAGGTGTGCGGAGGCATACTACTGCGTGGGCGTACTGACTTCCAAATCTCTGAACACGGTGCATTCACTTCTACGTTATTCTATTATTATTAGAATAAATGCGCACAAGTTGTGCACAAGTTACATAGCTATGTGATATCACACCTTGTTCGTCACATTTCAGTGTTCACACTGCTTGTTATTCTGACACTGTATTGCTTCCCCCCGGCCGTCTTTACAGGTGTGCTTTCGGCCTCGACTGCATTTCTTTGAATGAGGAGTGGACTTTTGTTCTCGAGGGACGGAATGATGGAACGTTCCGACCGTTCTTGACAGAGATTTGGTGATTATGTTGGAAAACTGTTTTTTTTTTTTTTTTTTGCGGCAATTATTGAACTGCACGAAAAAAACCTACAATAGTTACAAATTTGGCGCGCACCCACATTATTCACCGTGTTAACATCACCACATATATTCGGATGCAGTTTACGGCACGTTCTATATTATGCCTGCCATCAGTGGCGATGATGTGGAACAGACGAATAGCGAAATTCTGTATGACCCGCTGAAGTGTCGGAACATCGGTGCTGCCGATGACTCCTGAATGGCTGTTTTCAGCTCAGCAATGATTCTGGGGTTGTCTTTACTATAGCCCCACAAAAAGGAGTCGCATGTGTTCACATCTTGTCGAAGTCAGGGTCACTTCGGATAATGAGACGGAAATCGTGTTCCAAAACCTCCACGTACCGTTCGGTAGTCACCGTGCCATCAAGGAATATCGCATCGATTATTCCGTGACTGGGCACTGCCGACCACATAGTCACCCATTGAGGTTGAAGAACTTTTCGTTAGCGAAATGTGGATTCTCAGTCCGCCAAATGCGCCCAATTTCGCTTACTGACAAAACCCATCCAAATGAAAGTGGGTTTAGCGAAACCACGCAGTGCATACTAATTCCCATCATGCGTCGCGGCTAACCGTGCGGTTTGAACGTCCCAACCCAAACTGTTCACAAGGTATGACCATTTCTTTCATATAGTTCAACGCATGTATATATCACTTTAAGCGTAAGAGAGTCTTCAATAAAAGTTACTTAGTATGTCAGAATAATGTGTAACTTACTATTTCAAGCCTACTCGCATGTAAGTGTAACGTTGCAGAGTGGGATGAAGTGGAAATAGCATGCACGGTCACTCATAGGGAAGGCATATGGTCAACCTCGGCTTATCGGGATAAACCTATGAAACTGTGGTTCATTTGTAAAGGAGACCGCACACACAACACTAGTCCCACCCATTCTCGAGCACTGCTCGGATGTCTGGGGTCCCTGCCAAATAAGATTAGAGAAAACCGTCGGAGCCATTGAGATCGCCGGCCGCGGTGGTCTCGCGGTTCTAGGCGCTCAGTCCGGAGCTGTGCGACTGCTACGGTCGCAGGTTCGAATCCTGCCTCGGGCATGGATGTGTGTGATGTCCTTAGGTTAGTTAGGTTTAAGTAGTTCTAAGTTCTAGGGGACTGATGACCGCTGATGTTAAGTCCCATAGTGCTCAGAGCCATTTGAACCATTTTTTTGAAGCCATTGAGATTTTGCTAGATTTGTTGCCGGCAGAGGTTCGAGCAACTCGCAAGTATTATGGAGACGCTTTGAGAACTCAGACTGGAATCGCCGCGGGGAAGAAGACGTTCTTTTAGAGAAACACTGTTCAGAAAGTTTGGATAACATACAGCCGCGCGGGGTACCCGTGAGGTCTAAGGCGCCTTGTCACGGTTCGTGCGGCTCCCCCCGTAGGAGGTTCGAGTCCTCAAATTGTTCAAATGGCTCTGAGCACTATGGGACTTAACAATTGACGTCATCAGTCCCCTAGAACTTAGAACTACTTAAACCTAACTAACCTAAGGACATCTCACACAGCCATGCCCGAGGCAGGATTCGAACCTGCGACCGTTTCAGCAGTGCGGTTCCCGACTGAAGCGCCTAGAATCGCTCGGCCACAACGGCCGGCGTTCCAGTTCTCCATCGGGTATTGGCGTGTGTGTTGTACTTAGCGTAAGTTAGTTTAAGTAGCGTGTAAGCTTAGGGACCGATGACCTCAGCAGTTTGGTCCCATCGAACTTACCACAAATTTCCAAATTAGATGATATCTGAGACCGACTGCAGAAAGATTGCACACCCACGTTATACCCTGCAAAAATTATATTTCGTACTGAGGCATACAGGCAGTCGTTTGTGAGCGGAACGGGAAAGGACGTGACCAGCTGTGGGTGCGTGGTATCCTCCGCCATGCGGTGTACAGGTGCGGATCAGTGGTTGCCAACCTCGGGGTAATTACCCCCTGAGGGGCGGAATGAAATTTTCTTCGAGGTAAAAACAAAGGAATTAGAGTGTGTTACGGTTATGAAACAAAATTTCATAAGACTGTTATACCGATTATCAAGTTGCAAAATGGTTCAAATGGCTCTGAGCACTATGGGACTCAACTGCTATGGTCATCAGTCCCCTAGAACTTAGAACTACTTAAACCTAACTAACCTAAGGACATCACACACATCCATGCCCGAGGCAGGATTCGAACCTGCAACCGTAGCGGTCGCGCGGTTCCAGACTGTAGCGCCTAGAACCCCTCATCAAGTTGCAAATCGTTATCTTTTTTTTAAACACGAGGGTTAATCTGTTACACAATCTGGTTGCGGTTTAAGCTTTTGAAACGAATGTATCCAGATCTTCTACTCATATAGTCCACTTTTTAGATATAAATTATTTTACAATGTGCCGTGCATCTATAAAAGCAACTGAGACGTATACATCATATATGCTTTAATATCTCATCAAAATGTCGCCTCTAAGTTGTAGGTTGTCGCTACAATTGCTTTATTATTCATTTGCTTTATTATTCATTTGGCGACAGATAATCCATCTAACTGACGACACGACACAACGGTAACTACGTAATGGTGACTAAAGTCCTGCAGGGCCTTCCCAATGTTATTATTATTACTATTAGTTGTCAGACATAAAGCCTTGGCAGCCTAAGTTCTTCCAGTTCAGAAGTAATGACTACAGCAATGAAGTAATTTACAAACAGTAAGTGTAACGTATGCATTTTAATTCGGTTGCTTTTGAATGGTGGTGTAGAGTGTGTCTATCCACAATGTAGACAATTAGCTTTCTTTCTTGAAGAGTTGTTGTAGGTAGCACTTGCGGCGCACTGTTAAGTGTTTCATTATGTAATAAAAAAAAAAGATTGTTGGAAATAAGCAGAATCACTAGTCCGTGACATAATAAATCACTATCTGTCGCCATTCTAAAAATGGAAGTGTTCGAACAGATTTTTTTCATTCTACAATTCACTTAGGCACCGATGATGACGTTAGTGATGGCGGGTACTAGCTAGTATCTGACTGCATTCAGGGTTAATGACCTCAGAAAGGTCGAGAAGCACCGATGTACATGAAACATTGGGCGTTTAGTGAGGCAGGAAAATATCAAGATTCACAACTATGCAGTCGCCGTGAAATCGTTCTGGACGAAGCAACCTGTCTGCAGCATCAGCGACAGGTAGCTACGCCGCAGAACAAAGTTGCGTTTAACGCAGCCAGCACGTCCGTCACTGACTAACCTCCGCAGCCTCTGACATTGCACACACGGCCCCTGTCGCGTCACAGTGGAAGGCAGAGCGACGGCTGCGCCACTGCGACAGTAGCGGGCGAGGTTGGTACTAATGGCCCGTCCCGCCCAAGCAGGGCGGGGCTCGCCGGCGCAGATTGTAATCGAGCGCCGGGAAATCGACCCATCGACCACGCCGACAGCGAAACGGCCGGCGCCTCCGGAGCACAATGAACGATCCGGGGCGTCGCCGGCGGCGCCCGCGAGGTCAGCTGTCGACACAACAGGCCGCTGTGGCCAACAGCCGAGGTCGACCACGAGCGCGCGCACACACACACACACACACACACACACACACACACACACACACACACACACACGCTCTCGACGCCTAAGTAGTCATTTCGAGTCAGACTGCTGGAAGAAGCATTCTTCCACACGGTCCAGTCACCATAATGTGACCACCGCCTTTGTTCAGTGTCAACTTGCAACGAACACTCAGCATGCACCACTAGCAGCGGACTTTATACAATGAGCCGACGAAAGTCACGGAATAGCGACAGTGTCGCGCACACAGCGTATACAAGGGCAGTGCATTGGCGGAACTGTCATTTTTAGCAGGTGATTCGTGCGAAAAGGTTTTCAGCGCCACGACTAGAATTGACAGACTCTGAACGCGCAACGGTACTCGGTGCTGGACGCATGGGAAATCCCAGGTATCGACAGTGTACCGAGAACGCCAGATTTCAGCAATTACCTCTCATCAAAGGCAACGCAGTAGCCGATGCCCTTCAATTAAAGACCGAGAGCAATGGCTTTGCCGTAGAGTTGTCAGTGCTAATGGACGCAGCGTGAAATAACCGCAGAAATCAATACGGGACGTACGACGGACGTATCAGTTAGCACAGTTTAGCAACATCTGGAGTTAATGAGCTGCAACAGCAGACGACCGACGCGAATGCCTCTGCTAACATCAGGACACCGGCTTTCAGCGTCTCTCCTGGGTTCGTGACCATATGGCTCGGACCCTAGGCGACTCGAAAATCGTGGCCTCGTCAGATGAGTCCGCATGTCAGTTGGTTACAGCAGACCCCACGAAGGCATGTAGCTGCCAACAAGAACCACTCCGTCTACAGGCCGCAAGTGGCGCATCGGGACCATCTGACCGCCGTGTCATCCTCAGAGGACGATGCGGATAGGAGGGGCGTGGGGTCAGCACACCGCTCTCCCGGTCGTAACGGTGGTATTCTTGACCGAAGACGCTAGTATTCGGTCGAGTAGCTCCTCAATTGGCATCACGAAGCTGAGTGCACCCCGAAAAATGGCCACAGCGCACGGCGGCCTGGATGGTCACCCATCCAAGTGCCGACCACGCCCGACAGCGCTTAACCGGTGATCGCGCGGGAACCGGTGTATCCACTGCGGCAAGGTCGTTGCCCTGCCAACAAGGCACTGTGCAAACTTATGGTGGCATGCATAATGGTGTGGGTTGTGCCTACATGCAATGGACTGGCTCTTCTGGTCGAACTGAACCGATCATTGACTGGAAATTGCTACGTTCGGCTACTGGGAGGGCATCTGTAGCCACTCACGGACTTCTTGTTCCCAAACAGCGATGCGCCATATCACCAGGCCAGAACTGTTCGAGACTGGTCTGAAGAACGCTCTGGACAGTTCGAGGAAGTAATTTGGTCACTCAGGGCTCCCGATATGAATACCATCGAAGTTTTATGGGTCATAACGGAGAGGTGAGTCCGTGCATGAAATCCTGCAACGGTAACTCATTACCAGTTGTCAACGGGTACAGAGGCAGCACGACGCGATATTTCTGTTGCTGCATGGACTTCCAGCGGCTCGTTGAGTTCGTGGTACGTCGAGCTGCGAGCTGGTGCACTACGGCACTCAAAAGCAGCTATCCTATGTCTTCTGTTACCTCAGTGAAGAAAGCGTGCGGAAAAATGTGCAGTTGTTGTGAGACCTGAGTTTCCTACAGGACTGTTAGTATTTAGCTTAGATATAATGCGATATGTTTTTGTTCGCCATGATCTAAGATTAGGATCCTCTCAGGTTCCGCAAAGGATGGACGATTTTTCTTTGCGTAATGCGGGTGTCTACAAGTGTTCCTTGCAGTTGAGTCGTGTCGTGTATTAGTCGACTACCAGGACGGTAGAGCACCGGTGTACTGAGCGCAAGCGGCACACGCGCTCACAGCAACCGAGTCCGCCTCCGTAGCGTAGCGGCAGCGTTACCGCCTACCACGCAGGGGGCCCGGCTTCGATTATCCGCAGGGGACTGGCTGTTGCGTGTCTTCCAGCATCACTGACTCGCAAGTCTCCGATCTGGCGTCGCATAGAATATCCGCCATTGGAGAACATCGTCTGGGCGCCAGTCATCCTTTGGAATATGAAATCATGGAGATTCTGGCATGGACTTCCCAGCTATTGGGGTAGTGTTACTACGGAAGCAGTAGAAATTAAATTAGCAAATACTCTTACAAATAGAGATGGAGGGTTTTGTTTAAATCGTGAGTGGAATTATGCCCTCTCCTCTGTGAAAAAACAGACACAGAGTAAACGCCAACTAACCCATTGATTACGAATTTTCACTGTCGGTAACTTCTGACGTCGGTCATTTTGGTTGTGTGATAGTACTAGCGTTACACAGTGTGTGTGTTTGTGCTTTTCGGAATTGCTCTGTGAACTGAAGTTTTAAATTCCCTTGCATAGCGCTTACTTGCTGCAGTTTTGCCTTTAAAATTATAGGATGCCCCCCCCCCCCCCCCCCCACGGTCGAAATATTGGCAGCCACGCGGCTGCATTCCCGTGCAGTCGTTGTCGTAATGCGGAAACATCCAAAAGGGTACAGTCCTGGCTATCGGGCCAAGGACGGAAGCATGTCCAGAGCTTTTGCCGTGCCGTCGTGGTTGAAGTATACCGTGCATGGCAAAATGGCGCTATCCATAAGCGGCGCCGAGGTAACTGTGGTGCATGGCGGGCTTTAGCTGCAGAACGACGGACCGCCACGCTGCTACCGTCAATGTCTCGTTGATGGCTGCTGCGCGCGGTACTCCGGTGCACGCGCCTGGTTCACGCTCCCGTGCTGATGGCTGTTCATAGGCTGTAATTTGCAACCGGACGTCCACGGTGTGGTGACAGGAGGCCTTTTAAGAAGAATCACGCTCTATGCTTCATTGGACAGATGGCCGTTGATCGTCGAAAAAGTCCAAGCCGCGCGGGGTAGCCGTGCGGTCTGAGGCGCCTTGCCACGTTTCGGGCGGCTACCCCCGTCGCAGGTTCGAGTCCTCCCTTGGCCATGGGTGTGTGTGTTGTCGTCAGCGTAGGTTAGTTTAAGTTAGATTAAGTAGTGTGTAAGTCTAGGGACCGATGACCTAAGCAGTTTGGTCCCATACGACCTCACCACAAATTTCCAAAAAGAGTCCAAGCTGTGGGACGGAGCATTGTCATCTGCGAAATATTTCCTCGGCATAACCTGGATGCATAGGCTCAATCTACGAACAGTAGAGGCCAGTGAAGTGAAGTGGAAAGAATTTCTGATCAGATGAATATAAGGTAATATCAACAGCAGCAGCAAATTGTATAACAGGAGTAGGATTCGTTATGAACAGGAAGCTAGGGCAGCGAGTGTGTTACTGTCAACAGTTCAGTGATAGGATTGTTCTTATCAGAATCGACAGCAAACCAACACCGACAACGGTAATTCAGGTAGATATGCCGACGTCTCAAGCTGAAGATGAAGAGATAGACAAAATATATGAAAATATTGAAAGGGTAATACAGTACCTAAAGGGAGATGAAAATCTAATAGTCATGAGGGACTGGAATACAGTTGTAGCGGATGGAGTAGAAGAAATGGTTACAGGAGAATATGGGCTTGGGACAAGGAATGAGAGAGCAGATAATTGAGTTCTGTAATAAATTTCGGCTAATAACAGCGAATACTCTGTTCAAGAAGCACAAGAAGAGGAGCTATACTTGGAAAAGGCCGGGTGATACGGGAAGATTTCAGTTAGATCATGGTCAGAGAGAGATTCCAAAATCAGATACTGGATTTTAAGACATACCCAGGAGCAGATATAAACTCAGATCAGAATATAGTAGTGATGAAGAGTAGGTTGAAGTTTAAGACATAAGTCAGGAAGAATCAATACGCTTGAAGTTCTCTAAGGCTGTGGATACAGCAGTTAGGAATAGTTCAGTAGCCAGTACAGTTGAAGAGGAACGGACATCTTTAAAAAGGGCAATCACAGAAGTTTGAAAGAAAAACATAGCTACAAAGAAGGTAACTGCGAACAAACCATGGATAACACAAGATATACTTCAGCTGATCGATGAAAGAATGAAGTACAAAAATGTTCACGAAAATTGAGGAATACAGAAGTGCAAGCCGTTGACGGAGGAAATAAATAGGAAGCGCAGGGAAGCAAAGACGAAACAGTTGCATGAAAAATGTGAAGAAATCGAAAAAGAAATGATAGTTGGAAGGACAGATTCAGCACGAAGGAAACTCAAAACAACCTTCGGTGAAATTAAAAGCAACGGTGCTAACATTAAGAGTGCGACGGGACTTCCACTGTTAAATGCAGAAGAGAGAGCGGATATGTGGAAAGAGTATATTTAAGGCCTCTATGAGACGAAAGATGTGTCCGATATGATAGATGAACAAACAGGAGTCGATTTAAAAGAGATGGGGGATCCATTATTAGAATCAGAATTTAAAAAAAGCTTCGGAGGACTTAAGATCAAATAAGGCAGAAGGGATAGACAATATTCCATCAGTATTTATAAATTCATTGGGGAAAGGGTCAACAAAATGGCTATTCACGTTGGTGCGTTGAACGTACGAGTCTGGCGACATACCGTCTGACTTTCGGAAAAATATCATAAACACAATTCCGAAGTATGCAAAAGCGGACAAATGCGAGAACTATCGCACAGTCAGCTTAACAGCTCACTCATCCGAATTGCTGACAAGAATAATATACAGAAGAATGGAAGCTAAAATTGAGTATGCGTTAAATGACGATGAAAGGTAATGGCACCAGAGAGGGAATTCTGACGTTGCGGTTGATAATGGAAGTAAGGCTAGAGAAAACTGAAGACGGGTTTATAGGTTTTGTCGTCCTGGAAAAAGCGCTCGACAATCTAAAATGGTGCAAGATGTTCAAAATTTTGAGAAAAATAGGGGTAAGCTGTAGGGAGAGACAGATAACGTACAATATTTACAAGAGGCAAGGAGGAATAATATTAACGGACGAACAGGAACGAAGTGCTCGGATTAAAAAGGGTGTAAGAGAGGGATGTAGTCTTTCACATCTACTTTTCAATCTGTGTATCGGAGAAGCAATGATGGAAATAAAAGAAAGGTTCAGGAGTGGGAATAAAATTCAAGGTGAAAGGATATCAATGATACGATTCGGTGATGAATCTTTCTTCGATTTACTCTCAATGCATATTCTGTACTCATTAGGCTGTTCATTCCACTGAAAAGATCCTTTACTGTCCTTCACATTGAGGATAGTAATGTCATCAGCGAATATCGTTTTACCTAGAATTTTAATTCCACTCTTGAATCTTTCTTTTATTTCCATCATTGTTCCTTCAATGTATAAATTGAACTGTAGGGGCCAAAGGCTCCAACCATGCCTTACAACCGTTTTAATCCGTGCACTTCGTTCTTGGTCTTCCAGTCTTATTGTTCCTTTTTGGTTTCCAAACACACTATATAAAACGGGCACTTCCCTATAGCTTACCCCTATTTACTCAGAAGATTTTGAACCATTTGACATTGTCCAACGCTTATTCTAGGGCGACAGACTCTACGAATGTTTCTTGATTTTCCTGCAGTGTCGTTTCAATCATCAACCGCAACGACATAGCTGCGTCTCTGGTTCCGTTACCTTTCCTAGTAATCAAATCAAAACAGGTCATCATTAATTTTTAAACAAGTAGCAAACCAGACGGTGATTTTTATTCAAAATTAAATGGTGTTAAGTTCCTATGGGACCAAACTGCGGAGGTCATCGGTCCCGAGGCTTACACACTACTTAATCTAACTTAAATTAATTCATGCTAAGGGCAACATATACACACCCATTCCCGAGGAAGGACTCGAAGCTCCGACGGGGGCAGCCGCGCGAACCGTGGCAAGGCGCCCAAGACCGTGCGGCTACCCGGCGCGGCTATTCAGAATGCCATATAACAAAAGTCCATTTTTTGTTCGCTACAGCGGTGCAGCGAGTTACTGAGATAAGTTTTTATTTCTGGTGTTCATACTCTATTTGCTACTGGTTTATTCATCGATGGATTTTTTTTTTTTTTTTGCATTTAGAAAAAAGGACACACTACGAAGGAATTATCGGAGTATGACGAACGGAAATCGGTATATATAATGTACACGTGCAGAACAAATGATGACACTTTCAGAAAAATCGAATGATTTATTCGAGAGAAAGAGTTTGACAAAATGAGCAGGTCAGCAACGCGGTGGTCCACCTCTGTCCCTTATGCGAGCAATTATTTGGCTCGGCATCGATTGATACAATTGTCGGATGTTCTTCTGAGCCATATCGTGCCAAGTTCCGGCCAAGCGGCGCGTTAGGTCGCCTGAATTCCGAACTGGCAGGCCTGTGCGCATAACGCGCCACAGTGTCAACTATCCGGCGACCTAGCTGGCGAGCTCGAAGTCGAGCAGCAGAAATTCAAGCTGCGAGCGGGCGGGCATTATCTTGCTGAAATGTAAGCCCAGGACTGCTTATCGCGAAGGTGGAAAAAAAACGGGTCGCAAAACATCGTCGACGTAAGGCTGCTGCAGACGTCCTACTATGAAACAAACGGCACCCGAGACTGACTGTGAGCCGCTATCGCGCGGCTATGCTGCCGCTGCCCGCGCCTTCGGCCTGCAATGCCGGTGCCTGGGTACAGCTGTCTTTACACTGTAAGTCCCGCTTCGAACTAACAGCCGGTGAGCGGGGAAGACGAGTCTGGGATGCCCTGCACAGGCGTGCAATACCAACCGTACGGACCGACAGCCGGGAGTCACGCTCTGGGGTCCCGTTTCTTTGACGGCAGGACCTGTTTTTGTCATCCGCGGCAGTACAGCGATGTAGAGATGGGCGAACTGAAACACGTAACTGTTTCGAAACAAATGAAACAGTACAATGTAATGTTTCGATACGCTGTTTCGAAACAGTGAAACAGTTTGTGTTTTGTAATCTAATATCATCTTGAATGTCTACTCTATAAGTATGTCCATATAAACACAAATGAGGTGCGAGAGCGCTAATCATGTAGCAGAAAGTATGAAACTATCACTTAGGCGTCTTGGCAGTTTCGTCTTTCCTGCAGCAAATGCGCTGCTTTCGTGTCGTGTGACTTTTACACTTTTCAGTCGGCTGAGGACAGCCACAGCTGAAGACAGAAGAACCACCACGAACGGAACTGGAGGTGGGAGCGAACTGCAGAAACAACGGATATGCTACTGGGATTCCCATATTCTGTTAGTATGGGTAATATACCCATCCCGCTAATTTCCATTCACACAAAGGGAATCATTGTGGATAATAGGCACAGTGACTATAGACTCACAAATAACGCCAAATAATTCGAATAAATAACAAAGTATAACAGAAAAAATTTTTGTCTTTCAAGGGTTTTCGAACCGTTACTATAAATTCACCATGCTTCCCAGCCTTTCCTGTTCACCATTACACTATCAGTGATACGTCAAACAGATTGCTTGCAATTATACCTACATCAAATTTATGTATATGTCTAATAACTGTCACTCTACGCCTTTTTTTTATTCAAAATGTTATAGGCTTATTTGCGTTTCTTAATGTGATTACTGTACATGAACAGAGAAGCGTATGTTATAAAAAAGTGTAATTTAACTGAATGATTTTCACATATTTATTATTTTGAATGTGAATAGTATGCGTTGTTTTATTGTTTGGTTAGTGTTTATAAAGCAGATTTTACGCCATTTCGTAATAGGACAGTCAGATATAAACGAAGCTTTATTTTCGGATATCTTCAGCTTCACGCTATTGCTTGTCCAGAAGATTTCGACACTCTTGAAAGTGTTTCATGAAGTGTTATGTTGTGTTTCAGTACCTGTGCCAAGCCCGAATCTCGTCCGACACAGAACGGAATGAAACATCACCGTTTCGATACAATTAGTCCGTTCCAAGCACAGGTGGACTGAAACAGCCTTATTTTGAAACAACGATACAGTTTCTGTGTCTGGCTCGAGATCGAATCTGGTCCGGTTATCCGAGACAGCGGCGGAATGAAACACCACTGTTTCGAAACAGTGAACCACAGCCATTCCGAAACACTGAAACAGTTCCACGTATCGATACACTGTATCGAAACATAGAAACAGTGGCCAAGTCTAGAGCGATGGTATTCTACTCCCGTTTTGTTGCCCCTCCGTGGACGCCATCCTGAGCTTACATTTCAGCAACATAATACGCGCTCGCACACGGCGGGCGTTTCTACTGCTTCTTTTCGTGGGCAGAATTTTGCACAATATCTCTCAGTAAGACATCCCCAACCCTATCGATCAATGACAAGCCGAATAACTGCTCGCATAAGGGACAGACGTGGATCAGCGCGTTACTGACAGACTCAGTTCGTGAAGTTCTTTCGGTCGAATAAATCATCAAATTTTTGTGAAATTAGAATAATTTCTTTGTTTGCGCATGTATATCACTCCTACTGATTTCCGTCCCATTCAGACAATTCCTTCGTGCTGCATCTTTTTGTTTTGCCTTAGAGAGTATTTACGAATGCTGATTATGGCGATACGGAATTTCTGAACGACTTTTGTAATGAAAAAGCTGTTGCTGTTCGCAGATAACACAGCACACTACTTCCAAACAGCAGGGTATTTACACGTGACACTGATGCAGACTTGACTGCTGAGAACATTCAAATAATGAGAGTTTGGAGCGGACAGAAGCTGACAGAAAGGAGTCGTCGAACAAGCGTCCGTCGATTTTCTACACGTACCGCTGTTCCACATATAAGAATATTGTGGAGATTACCTGTCGTATCCGCCCGGTAGTCGATTCTTCCGTAAGCCGTAAGGGCAGCTGGCCCGCAAGGAACGCACGCGTAAACGGCCGTCAACGCAGAGATATTCGCTCGTGTGGCCCGCACTGTTTGCCGCAGACTCAGACGTCGCCTGCACAGCCGGCGCGCCTGCCGCAGCAGAGGGTGCTTTCGGCAGGGCGCCGCTTCGCCCTCGCAGCGCCACGCCGACATCCGTCCGCGTTCGGCAACTGCAGACCACTGCAGGAGGGTGCGACGTGAGTTACACCCAACACAACGCCTCGGGTACCGGCAGTTTCGTCCCAGCTCTCCTTTTCCTTTTTTTTCTATTTTTTTTTTTTTAGCCATTATTCTACTGACTGACTTCACGCTGCTCACCACGAATTCCTCTCCTGAGCTAACCTCTTCATCTCAGAGTAGCACTTGCAACCAACGTCCTCAGTTGTTGGCTGGATGCATTCCAAGCTCTGTCTTCCTCTACAGTCTGTGCCCTCTACAGCTCCCTCTAGTACCGAGGAGGTCATTCCCTGATGCCTATCAATCCGTCCCGTCTTCTTATCAGTGTGTTCCACACATTCCTTTCCTCTCCGATTCCTTACCTTATCAGGCCACCTAATTTTCAACATTCGTTTGTAGCACCACATTTCAAATGTTTCGATTCTCTTGTGTTCCGATTTTCCCACAGTCCACGTTTAACTACCATACAATGCTGTGCTCGAGACGTACAGTCTCAGAAATTTCTTCCTGGAATTAAGGCCTATGCTTGATACTAGGAGACCTGTCCTGGCCAGGAATGCCCTTTTTGCCAGTGCTCGTCTGCTTTCGATGTCCTCTTTGCTCCGCAGTCATGAGTTATTTTACTGCCTAGGTAGCAGAATTCCTTAACTTCATCTGCTTCGTGACCATCAGTCCCGATGTTAAAAAGTTTCTCGCTGTTCTTGTTTCTGCCACCTCTCATTACTTTCGTCTTTCTTCGATTAATTCTCGATCCATACTCTGTACTCATTAGACTATTCATTGCATTCAGCAGATCGTGTAATTCTTTTTCAGTTTCACTTAGATTTGGGGATCACGAAGCAAATGACCTTAAGGAATGCTGCTACCTGGACAGCAAAATAACTCGTGACTGACGGCGCAAGGACATAAAACGTAGAGTAGGATATGTGGAAAGCACTGACAAAAACAAGAGACACGATGGTACTAGCGGGGGGAGGGGGTGGGGCTGTAGAAGGGAAAACTGTAGAGGACTGGAATAGATCCACCAAATAATTGACGACTGAGATGAGAAGATTAGCAGAGGAATTGCGGCGGGGCTCCTGAGACTAGTCAGAGGACCGGTGCAAAAGAGAAAATCATCATCTCCAAAGCGTCTTTTGGCGCACCCGGTGTATTTCCATGCACTGCTATCTCGCTAAATAACTATCGCCAGCTTCGCCGTGGCCCGCGACACGGGATTAAAATTGTCACTTCTTCTGTACCGTTAATGAAGCCAGCTACTTTCAAACGACACTCACATTGGCCCAGTCGAGTGGAAAACCGTCCAAAGTTAAGTCTCTCTCTCTATCTCCCGAGAAGAGCACGCGACCACGCTGGTCGTTGCTCCAGCTCCTATGCTACCTCTACATCTCCATGATTCACAATTAGTGCGCCTTCCAGCTATGTGTCTACGGTTCCACTTTCTAACAGCACGCACGAAAAACTAGCACTTAAATCTTTCTGTGCAAGTTGTGATTTCTCTTATCTTATCATGATGATCATTCCTGGCTGTTGAGGTGGGAGCCAACAGAATATTTTTGCTTTCGCAGGTGGAAGTCGGTGACTGAAATTTCACGAGAAGATTCTGCTGCAACGAGAAAAGCCTTTGTTTCAATGACTGCCACCCTAACTCACGCATCATGTGTGTGACACTATCTCCCCTACTTCGCGATAGTACGAAGCGAGCTGCCCTTCTTTGAATTTTTTCGATGTCGTCCGTCAATCCCACCAGATGCGGATCGCACACCGCGCAGCAATACTGCAGGATAGGGCGTGGCGGAAGCAGTCTCTTTAGTAGACCTACTGCAGTTTCTGAGTGTTTTGCCAACAAATCGCAGTCTTTATTTTGCTTTATCCACAACATTATCTATGTGATCGTTCCAACTGAAGTTATTCGTAATTGCAATTCCTAAGTATTTACTTGAAGTTACAGCCTTTAGGTTTGTGTGATTCATCGTGTAACCGAAATTTAATGGCTTTCTTTTACTACTCATGTGGATAAATTCACACTTTTCATTATTTAGAGTCAAGTGCCACTTTTTGCACCATACAGACATTTTGTCTAAATCATATTGCAGTTAGTTTTGATCATGTGATGACCGTAGAAGGCGGTAAAAGGCAAGATCATCAGCTAAAATCTAAGAGGGCTGCACAGATTGTCTCCTACGCCGTTTATGTAGATCAGGAACAGCAGAGGACCTGCAACACTTCCTTTGGGAACGCCAGATATTACTTCTGTGTTAATTACTACGAACTGAGATTTACCTGAGTTGTAGAAATATTCCACAGGCACGCAATTTGATTAGAGGAAGCTTGTGAAGAAACGTGTCGAAAGCCTTCTGGAAATCTAAAAATACGGACTCAATTTGACAACCGCCGCCGGCCGGTGTGGCCGTGCGGTTCTAGGCGCTTCAGTCTGGAACCGCGTGACCGCTACGGTCGCAGGTTCGAATCCTGCCTCGGGCATGGATGTGTGTGATGTCCTTAGGTTAGTTAGGTTTATGTAGTTCTAAGTTCTAGGGGACTGATGACCACAGATGTTAAGTCCCATAGTGGTCAGAGCCATTTTTTTGACAACCGCCGTCGATAGTAGTCATAACTGCATCAGTATAAAGAACTTGTTATGTTTCACAAGAACGATAATTTATGAATCCGTGCTAAATATGTGTCAATATATCGTTTTCTTCGAGGTACTTGATATTGTTCAAAACCGTGCTGCAAATCGACGTTAATGACATGGATCTGTAATTCAGCGGATTACCCGTGTTTCCTTTCTCGGGTATTGGTGCGATTTATGCAGCTTTCCAATCTTTCGATGAGCGAGCAGTTGTATATCATTGGTACGTATGGAGCTATTGTATCAGCATACTCTGAAAGGAACCTGACTGATACGCTGTCCGGACCGGAAGCCATGCCTGTGTTAAGAAATCTGAGCTACTTCACTACACCGAGACTGTCTGTGCTCTTTGTGCGTCTGTCAGCGGAAGACAGTGTAGCGATCGTCGGACGGAGTGACCAGTCCCACGCACACCCCGTACCGCCATCTCTCGCGACAGCGGCCGCCCTCAGACGCGGTGTCCCTTTAACTGCTGCAGCTAGGGGTCAGCTGCTGCTTCAAAGTGCTGACCGACACACGCTGTCTCTGCCCGCCGCTTCAGCTGCCTCGCATTGCCACGCCTGCCCCATTTGACGCTACATTCAGGCCGAACTCACGCCACGTGACGTCTAGATTTCTGGGCGCGACTGGGGGAATTCTGGCACCCTTCATTGAGTTCCACAAAGTAGTTAACACGTTGTGTTGGTTCATCTACCTCACACTAAACTTTTCCAGAGCAGTGTACTCGTTGCAAGGTAATGCTTCCTGCCAACGCTTTGGCAAGGTTTTTTTGCTAAAGGGTATTAGCAAACAATGGTCATCCTATGGAAATCACTCGCCTTGCAGAACAGTACCGTCGGTCCAGACCACAGTTTATATGCGTTTAGGGAAGTTGACCACTATCTTCATACTGGAGAACAGCCGCCGCCACCCGTAAACCGGACAGCAGACGCTGGCATTCACATTTTCATGACGTAGGAATGTTTTTAGCAACTTTTAATATCCATTTTGCATTGTCATTAAGGATCTAATACTATAACGCGTCCACACACATGGTAAAATTATTAAGTACCATATACACTACTGGCCATTAAAATTGCTACACCACGAAAATTACGTGCTACAGACGCGAAATTTAACCGACAGGAAGAAGATGCTGTGATATGCAAATGATTAGCTTTTCAGACCATTCACACAAGATTGGCGCCGGTAGCGACACCTACAACGTGCTGACATGAGGAAAGTTTCCAACCGATTTCTCATACACAAACAGCAGTTGGCCGACGTTGCCTGGTGAAACGTTATTGTGAGGAGGAGAAATGCGTACCATCAGGTTTCCGAATTTGATAAAAGTCGGATTGTAGCCTATCACGATTGCGGATTATCGTGTCGCGACATTGTTGCTCGCGTTGATCGAGATCCAATGACTGTTAGCAGAATATGGAATCGGTGGGTTCAGGAGGGTAATACGGAACGCCGTGCTGGATCCCAACGGCCTCGTATCACTAGCAGTCGAGATGACAGGCATCTTATCCGCATGGCTGTAACGGATCGTGCAGTCACGTCTCGATCCCTGAGTCAACAGATGGGGACGTTTGCAAGACAACAACCATCTGCACGAACAGTTCGACGACGTTTGCAGCAGTATGGACTATCAGCTCGGAGACCGTGGCTGCGGCTACCCTTGACGCTGCATCACAGACAGGAGCGCCTGCGATGGTGTACTCAACGACGAATCTGGGTGCGCGAATGGCAAAACGTCATCCTTTCGGATGAACCAGGTTCTGTTTACAACATCGTGATGGTCGCATTCGTGTTTGGCGACATCACGTGACTGTTGTACTGCAAAATGTTGTACATGCCTATCTACATTTTCATATGAAATGGTTTCCACAAAACGGACGGTTTGATTTTATAAAATTCTATGTATAGCTTCTTTTATTTTACTTTAATTTGAGATTACGTCTGTCTATCCCTAGATTCTTGCCTGGTTTCTGGCTTGTGGCTTCTTTGATCAACTCTTGTGTGTCAGCCTCCTGCGTCTCGTCGAGCCTGAGCAATGGCGCTGTGCGCTCGCACCTCTTAAATGTTTTCAGCGTTGTTCCCCGCACGGTTAAGCGAGTATTACAGCGATAAGCACCAGTTTTGTTGCGTTTGCAAGTCACCAATGGCGCATGTCTTCCTGGTTAAATAGTACGTACGACAAGTGAAACTGTCACAACAGATATTTTTCGTCAGTACACGTAACTCTGCGACTAATAGTTCTGATGAAAATGTAACTTGTGTTGACGTTCATAGTTTTCTCTTTGTTTCCATTTCTGTGCTAGCACTGTGAAGATGGTCCGTGATCGAAATCGGTGGTGAGTAAATGTATTCCAAGACATCACAGTGTGCGGCGTGCCCTTCTCCAGCCTCACGATACCGACCACCACCAAGTGACAGGCGCGGCCAGCGATTGACATGCTACACCAGAACGCGACCTGCTGTAAACGAATTGTTGTTGTTGTTGTCGTGGTCTTCAGTCCAGAGACTGGTCTGATGCAGCTCTCCATGCTACTCTATCCTACTCTATCCTGTGCAAGCTTCTTCATCTCCCAGTACCTACTGCAACCTACATCCTTCTGAATCTGCTTAGTGTATTCATCTCTTCGTCTCCCTCTGCGATTTTTACCCTCCACCCTGCCCTCCAATACTAAATCCGTGATCCCTTGAGGCCTCTGAATATGTCCTACCAACCGATACCTTCTTCTAGTCAAGTTGTGCCACAAATTTCTCTTCCCTCCAATTCTAGTCAATACCTCCTCATTAGTTATGTGATCTACCCATCTAATCTTCAGCATTCTTCTGTAGCAACAAATTTCGAAAGCTTATATTCTCTTCTTGTCCAAACTATTTGTCGTCCACGTTTCACTTCCATACATTCTAGGCGCTACAGTCTGGAACCGCGCGACCGCTACGGTCGCAGGTTCGAATGCTGCCTCGGGCATGGATGTGTCTGATGTCCTCAGGTTAGTTAGGTTTAAGTAGTTCTCAGTTCTAGGGGGCTGATGACCACAGATGTTAAGTCCCATAGTGCTCAGAGCCATTCGAACCACACTCCATACAAATTCTTTCAGAAACGACTTCCTGACATTTAAATCTATACTCGATGTTAACAAATTTAAAATCATTTACTACTTTAAGCGTCTCATTTCCTAATCTAATTCCCTGAGCATTACCCGATTTAATTCGTCTACATTCCATTATCCTCGCTTTGATTTTGTTGATGTTCATCTTATATCCTCCTTTCAAGACACTGTCCATTCCGATCAGCTGCTCTTCCAGGTCCTTTGCTGTCTCTGACAGAATTACAATGTCATCGGCGAACCTCAAAGTTTTTATTTCTTCTCCGTGGATTTTAATTCTTACTCCGAATTTTCCTTTTATTTCCTTTACTACTTGCTCAATATACGGATTTCATAATATCGGGGAGAGGCTACAACCCTGTCTCACTCCTTTCCCAACCACTGCTTCCCTTTCGTGCCCCTCGACTCTTATAACTGCCATCTGGTTTCTGTACAAATTGAAAACAGCCTTTCGCTCCCTGTATTTTACCCCTGCCAACTTCAGAATTTGGAAGAGAGTATTCCAGTCAACACTGTGAAAAGCTTTCTAGAAGTCTACAAATGATAGAAACGTAGGCTTGCCTTTCCTTAATCTACTTTCTAAGATAAGTCGTAGGGTCAGTATTGCCTCACGGTTCCGATATTTCTACGGAATCCAAACTGATCTTCCCCGAGGTCGGCTTCTACCAGTTTTTCCATTCGTCTGTAAAGAATTCGTGTTAGTATTTTGCAGCTGTGACTTATTAAAGTGATAGTTCGGTAATTTGCACATCTGTCAACACCTGCTTTCTTTGGGATTGGAATTATTATATTCTTCTCGAAGTCTGAGGGTATTTCGCCTGTCTCATACATCTTGCTCACCAGATGGTAGAGTTTTGTCAGGACTGGCTCTCCCATGGCTGTCAGTAGTTCTAATGGAATGTTGTCTACTCCCGGGGCCTTGTTTCGACTTAGGTCTTTCAGTGCTCTGTCAAACTCTTCACGCAGTATCTTATCTCCCATTTCATGTTCATCTACATCCTCTTCCATTTCCATAATATTGTCCTCAAGAAAATCGACCTTGCATAGACCCTCTATATACTCATTCCACCTTTCTGCTTTCCCTTCTTTGTTTAGAACTGGGTTTCCATCTGAGCTCTTGATATTCATGCAAGTGGTTCTCTTATCTCCAAAGGTCTCTTTAATTTTCCAGTAGGCAGTATCTTTCTTACCCCTAGTGATATACGCCTCTCCATCCTTACATTTGTCCTCCAGCCATCCCTGCTTAGCCATTTTGCACTTCCTGTCGATCTCATTTCTGAGACGTTTGTATTCCTTCTTGGCTGCTTCATTTACTGCATTAATTTAGAAAGAAAAATAAACATTAGTTGGATGCAGTGTTTGGCAATGCAGCTTCTCCTGCAGACTTAAGCAGCGCTATGATGAGGTAGCGGCGGTTTCGCAAGGGAGTCTTGTGGGTGTCTGAGGATCCCTGCTTAGCCATTTTGCACTTCCTGTCGATCTCATTTCTGAGACGTTTGTATTCCTTCTTGGCTGCTTCATTTACTGCATTAATTTAGAAAGAAAAATAAACATTAGTTGGATGCAGTGTTTGGCAATGCAGCTTCTCCTGCAGACTTAAGCAGCGCTATGATGAGGTAGCGGCGGTTTCGCAAGGGAGTCTTGTGGGTGTCTGAGGACGCGATCGTGAGGAAGTCGGGGAGGGGCGCGTGACGGCTTCATCAGCGGCGCCCGCGGGCGTGCCAGGTGCCGGCCTAATGTGTGCGCATACATTTGCCTGCATTACGCTCGTCCGCAACTCGTGGGCCCCTCCTAATTAGCTGCCGGCGGTCGCGTCTGCGTATTAACCGCCGTAGAAGAAGTGTGCAACAACGAGAGACCGCCGCAATTACCTGCTACCGGCCGCGTAAAATTTATGAAGTGAGTCAGTTCGTGTAACTGTACGGTTGCGGAGACCTTTTCAGGTCTTAAACATCTACAGTGCATATGTGCACACTTAGGCGACGGATGAAAATTTGTACCGACGCTGAGTTTCGATGGAGGGTCTGCCGCCGCGCTAAGCACTACGCCACCCTGGCAGAGCGGCTTCGCGCAGCTGAACGGACCACTCCAGCACGGCTCGGAATTTGGAAGAAGATGGAAGAATCAGTGACATGCAACAAACTTTACACAAAATTTCAAACCTTTTAGAAACTTTTTCGCTCTGATACCACCTCCCCTCCCCCCAACCCACCCACCCACACACACACACACACACACACACACACACAATGCTGAGACAATATCTACATTTAACACAGGCAGTAGCCGAAAATTTATATCACTATACGACACATAGTTCGGGAAATATGACGTCATAAATATTCAGATGCGTGAAAAAAAAAAAAGAAAAAACCACTTGCTTTTGCATGGAGTGGAACGGAAATTATGCACACTGTAATTCTCCAGTCTCTCATAATTGGAACACTCACTTCCAACAAAACTTCAAGTATACGAGGTCTGTTCAAAAAATTCCGTAAACTGCCGGAAGTTTCATTGTTGTATGTCTGTTAGTTGTTGTTCAGTACTGAATTGAGTAGAACATTATGTCGCACGGTTTTCGAATTTCGAAATGACAAACGTAGTCGGGCGACGCGTCTGCATTAACTTTTGCGTGAAACTCGAGAAGACCTTTACAGAGACACACCGAGTGATGTAGGAAGGCGACGGTGGTGGGCGCTCGAGCCGTACTCGGTCGGCGGAGATTAAAGACGAGCCTCGTTCAGGACGCCCTTCGACGTGTGCCGACGAAGCTCGAGTCGGGAGCGCAAACGAAACTGTGCGTGCCAGGCGAAGACAGACTGTCCGGGGGATTGCAGAAGATTGTACGTTTCAGTTGGATCATGTGAGAAGGAAACGGCCTAAAATGTGGCGAGAAAATTCGTGTCTCTGGCATCACACTAACGCAACCATAAATTCGTCCCTGTCGATGCGTGACTACTGTGCATCCTCCGTACTCTGTATACCTTGTCCCAGCGTTTCTTTATCCAAAGCTGAAAACACCGCTGCAGAGATACACGAGGAAAAGAAAATTTGGAGACGGCGCTTCACGGAGTCCAGACTGCTTCCAGAAGTGGACAGTTAGGAGCCGAGTGTCAACTGTGGAGGGAAGTATTTCGAAGGAGCAGAATGCACAATACGTAAAAGGTAAGCGGAGACAAATTTTGTGGACAAAGTTCCGATTTTTTTTTAATAGATTCCTTAAGTTCAGATCTTTTCCACTAGTTTTCTCGCTCATACTCTTAACGTCATATATTTAACACCTATACTCATTTGTAAAGCCATCGAACGTTCGAAGACGTTTCATACACGGAAGTTGGATTATTTAAAGAGAGGGGATTTACTTCTGCTGTCCTAATTCACTTTAGTGTCGGTCCGTAAACTAAAATCAACACAGAAATGTTTTTATGACTGAGGAATGCGTTCGTCGCGACTGTGCCAGTCACGCCACGGGAAATTATGCACTGAGGCGGAAGAGCACGCACGAGAAACAGCCAGTTACGCGGTTAAGTCAACAGCAGCTCGTGCCCTGCCTGGGATATTGTGCGCGGAGGCTGTGCCCGTTAAAAGTCCGCTGCTGCCGACTGTAGGGGAGGAACACGGAAACGGAGAAACAGCGCGTCTTAAAGCGGAGCGGAATGTGGCGTGCGCGTGGCGCCGCCCATGAAGACGAGCTCTCGCCTGGGCCGAGACGCGGCGTCACTTACTTACTGTCGCCAGTACGACTTGCTGTAAAAACACAGGCGTGTTTTATAACCGACTTCCACAGGCCGGAACCGGAGGCGTAACGAATGTTATGTACGTGGCTCGGAAATGGCAGCTGTTGACTAGCACCTAATATGTTGCTCCAGCTTCAACGATGCGCGGAAGACGTGCGTCCAAAAATAGTTTCACTACTCATTTTTTTATTCCAATAAAAAAAATCACATAGCAGCTCTTTTTTTGTAGAGTGCTATTATTTTGATGTTCATCTCACACAGGCAGTATCGACTTCAGTATTGCCTCATCTTCAGGTACCTGTTACTCGTTTTGTCGCAGAGAGTAGACAGAGTTTGACACGAATTATCCAACTGTATGAGATAAGCATTATGGGCGCCTGGCTTGATTCGGAGCACTTATGGCATTTGATCCTTGAAACGAGCCCGACCGGTACACAAAGGTGACACGACATTGGCTCGAAATCGATAGTACATATGCGGGATGAATCATCGTCATCATCATCATCATTTAAGACTGATTATGCCTTTCAGCGTTCAGTCTGGAGCATAGTCCCCCTTATAAAATTCCTCCACGATCCCCTATTCAGTGCTAACATTGGTGCCTCTTCTGATGTTAAGCCTATTACTTCAAAATCATTCTTCACTGAATCCAGGTACCTTCTCCTCGGTCTACCCCGACTCCTCCTACCCTCTACTGCTGAACCCATGAGTCTCTTGGGTAACCTTGCTTCTCCCATGCGTGTAACATGACCCCACCATCTAAGCCTGTTCGTCCTGACTGCTACATCTGTAGAGTTCATTCCCAGTTTTTCTTTGATTTCGTCATTGTGGACACCCTCCTGCCATTGTCCCATCTACTAGTACCTGCAATCATCCTAGCTACTTTCATATCCGTAACCTCAACCTTGTTGATAAGGTAACCTGAATCCACCCAGCTTTCGCTCCCATACAACAAAGTTGGTCGAAAGATTGAACGGTGCACAGATAACTTAGTCTTGGTACTGACTTCCTTCTTGCAGAAGAGAGTAGATCGTAGCTGAGCGCTCACTGCATAAGCTTTCCTACACCTCGCTTCCAGTTCTTTCACTATGTTGCCATCCTGTGAGAATATGCATCCTAAGTATTTGAAACCGTCCACCTGTTCTAACTTTGTTCCTTCTATTTGGCACTCAGTCCGTTTATATCTCTTTCCCACTGACATTACTTTCGTTTTGGAGATGCTACAGTATCTTCATACCATAGTCCTTACATTTCTGATCTAGTTTGTCAACAAGTGGCCACGACAGCCTCAACAATTTTGTAGCTCTGAAATATTACTCTGCAAACTTTCAATAGAATCTGCCATCACAACTAAGTCATCCGCATATGCGAGACTGCTTATTTTGTGTTCACATATCTTAATCTCACCCAGCCAGTCTATTGTTTTCAACACATGATCCATAAATAATATGAACAACAGTGGAGACAGGTTGCAGCCTTGTCTCACCCCTGAAACTACTCTGAACCATGAACACAATTTACCGTCAACTCTAACTGCTGCCTGACTATCCATGTAAAGACCTTTAATTGCTTGCAAAAGTTTGCCTCCTATTCCATAATCTCGTAGAACAGACCATAACCTCCTCCTAGGGACCCGGTGATATGCCTTTTCTGGATCTATAAAGCATAATTCCCTGTTCCACTCGTAACACTTCTGCATTACGGGATGAATATCAGAATAAAACGTAATGAAACTGACTTTCACTGGAATAAACAACAGCAGCTAGTCCTTTGGGTATGCGATATGTAGCCGACTCCACAAAAATAGTTTGACTACGGTCAGCCTTCTAAATAGCTCTTCTCTCACGTTTGATATACTGCGTGTAACAAAAATACATGACACAAATATCAGGAGAATTTTCCTCACACGTAGACGGAGAAATAACGTTACATGAACACGGATGTGGAAACACTTTGTTTCCGTGTTACTACTCATTTTCTTCGACTCATTAATCACGGTAAACACAAGTTAGTATCATCGCGAACGTGCCCTGTTGGTGACGTGTGTTTAAGTTGTGCACGGCGAGTGTTGTTTTACGTATCCGTGTCGCCATGCGACATCGGTGTTGCTTGTCAATCACACGGGTTCCTGCGTAGAGTTAATCACAGATGCGTCTCGTGCAGTGTTAGTGGACAGAAGTGCAGAGGTGGCAGGCGCGCATCTGATGTGTGGATTACGTGACGGCAGTGGCGCTGGCGATCAACTTCTGTACCGGCAGAGGTTTCTAGGGCGAAAGTGTGCCGACAGTAAGACGTGTGAAGCCCCCCATTGTCGTCTCGGCAAACACGAGACATTTAAGCCCGACAATGACGACCGCTGGAGGCCTAGAAGGACGGGGAGGCGGCAGCTGTTGGCGCAGCTGACGGCGTCACCACAAGACGCGCAGCTGCAGCTGCAGCTGCAGCACTCACCTCGGACCACACGGCTGTCTCGCGACTGCTACACGAGCACCAGTTGTACCGATACCATTTGCAGCGTGTGCAAACGCGATCACCGGCCGATTTTCCTGCACGGCTACTCTTCTGTGAATGTCTCACACTTTCTGTCAATGTTTGGGCCGCCACTGTTGCTGACTGGTGGAGCCTTACCAGGCTCAACAAACAAGAGTACCGTAATTTCGCAGAGAACATTCTACCTGATCTGTTACTATGAGCCTTCAGTTGTGCGACAAAACACGTATTTCATGCACGATGAAGCACCTCCTGATTTTAGTGTCAATGTCCGTCGGCTTGTAAATAACAGATTCGGCAAACAGACGGATAGGTGGAGATGGACCGACTGCCTGGCCTCCACCGGACCTAAACCCACTGGACTCTTATTTGTGTGGGCATCTGAAAGGCTCTCGTGTGAGGGACCCGTGCGAGATGTTGAGAGGCTCCGTGCCCGTATTATGGAAGGTTGCGCACCAGGGATACCTCAGCGCACCCGAGATTCACCACGACGACGGCTTGGTGCACGAACCAGTGCCAACGGGGGGCCTACTGAACATCTCCTGTGGGAAAAGAGTTGCGTGTGGCGTGCTGGTGCGTCCTGTTCCCGTGTGTGTTTACTGTGATTGGAGGCAATGAGTTGTAACGTGGAATCAAAGCGCTTCAGAACCTAGTTTAAGTAGTGTGTAAGTCTAAGATCCGATGACCTCAGCAGTTTGGTCCCTTAGGAAATTCACACACATTTGAACATTTTTTGAAACAGAAAGGCTCGTAGGAGAGATGCCCATGATTACAGGCCTATATTTCTGACACCAGTCTGTTGCACAACTGTGGAATGCGCTTCCCTGTCACGTTTTGAGTTGTTTTCGGAGACCAAAAATATCCTCTATAAACGTCAACGTGGATTCCGCGAAGATATTTTGGAAACTCAGCTCGCTTTGTTTTTAATGTGACATCCAGACTGCCGTAGTCAACAGGGAACACGTTCATGTTTCCCGAAGGTATTTGGTACAATTCGGCACTGTCCGTTAGTGCGTAAAACACGAGAGTAGCGACTATCGGACCAGATTCAAAGATGAATTCAGGACTTGCTCGCAGAAAAGAACGCAAAACGTCTTTCTTAACTGAACAAGCTGGACACGCGTAAAGACAGCTGCTGAAGTACGCCAAGGAACGGTGACGGACCCGTTACTGTTCAGAGTATACACTGGTGTGCACAGATTAAGGGCGAAAGTAACCTCCGCATGATGGTACTCCCAACTAACAGGCCAAGATGAAAATTCAGTAGGTAAGTGAAACAAATACGCAGTGAGACGAACTGAAATGACTGACTAAAAGACTATAATTAGACAGAAGTCGCGCCGCAATTTACGGAGGTCTCCTGGATACTGCAAAAGGTTCAAAATGGCTCTGAGAACTAAGGGACTCAACATCTGTGGTCATCAGTCCGCTAGAACTTAGAACTACTTAAAGCTAACTAACCTAAGGACATCACACGCATCCATGCCCGAGGCAGGATTCGAACCTGCGACCGTAGCAGTCGCGCGGTTCCGGACTCAGCGCCTAGAACCGCTAGACCACCGCTGCCGGCACTGCAAAAGGCCAGACACGGTTGTTAGTAGGGTGTGTGACCACAACGGGTGGAAGGAAATGCACGCTTTGTGACGTGCTCCCTCCCACGCCGAGTTCCAGCGGCAGAGCGCCCCATTGCTCCACCAGTGCGGTGGGCGTGAGGCAACGCGCCTCCCTGACGCATCCGACACGTGGTCTGCGATTTAAGTCGCCAGCGAGAGGGGCAGGCCAGTCCATTCGTTCCGAGAGCTTTTCCGTCTGTACTGTCGCGCCTCGTCATCGATAAAAGTGAAGTCACAAGTGAATGCATCCCTGAAAAGACGCACCTGGCTAAGGAGTGCAGTGTTTGTTTTATTTTGTTTTGTTTTAGGGCGGAAAAACAACTAGGGTCACTCGCACCCTTATCAGAACCGTAGAACACGAAGACACGTAAGGAGTTAAAAACGACTACACGGTAAGCCCAATCGGCGGAAGGGAAGACAGCTACACTGAAGAGCCAAAGAAACTGGTACTCCTGCGTGGTATCGTGCAGCGCCCCCACGAGCACGCATAGCTGCCGCAACACGACGTGGCGTGGACTCGACTAATGTCCAGATGATGAAACAGGATGTCCGGTGTCACCTGTCAGAGTTGTATCTAGACGCATCAGGGGTCCCGTATGACTCGAACTGCACACGCCTCGCACCATTTCGGCCTCCACCATCTCGAACAGTCCCCTACTGACGTTCGGGATCCACGAATTGACGAGGTTGTCTCCACCGTCTATCCGCTCGACACAAACGAGCCTCGTCCGACCAGGCAACGTGTTTCCAGTCATCAACAGTCCAATGGCGGTGTTGACGGGCCCAGGCGAGGTGTAAAGCGTTGTGTCGTGCAGTCATCGAGGGTACACGAGTGAGCCTTCCTCTCTGAAAGCCCATATCGATTATGTTTCGTTGAATGGTTCGCACAGTAACACTTGTTGATGGCCCGGCATTGAAATGTGCAGCAGTTTGAGGAAGGATTGCACTTGTGCCACGTTGAACGATTCTCTTCTGTCGTCGTTGCTCCCTTTCTTGTAGGATCATTTTCCGGTCGCAGCGATGTCGCAGATTAGATGATTTACCGCATTCCTGATATTCACGGAACACTCGTGAAGTGGTCGTATGGCAAAATCCCCACTTCATCACTCTAGGAGACGCTGTGTCCCATCGGTCATGTGCCGACTAAAACAGCACGCTCAAACTCACTTAAATCTTGTCTTATAGACGCGTTGCAGACTGCAGCGCCGTATTCTGCCTCTTTACATATCTCTGTACTTGAATACGCATGCCTGTAACAGCTTCTTCGGCGCTTCACTGTAAAAACAGGGACTCGGAGAATGTCGCAATAATGCTGACCGATATGTGCGCCGTGTTCCGAAATATGCCGATCAGTACGCCCATTCATGATTATGCCTCCCACAACACACCAGGACTGCCGAAACGAACGTCTTTGTTAGTTCGTGGGTGCACTCCGTGTTCCCAGACCCCGCCATATGAAGGTACTCGTCGCCAGAGAAAAGCCCGCCAGCCCGCACCTCGCCGGTGCAGTCCCTACGCTGTTGGCACCATCGCAGACGGTGCTGCCTGTATGCGGATGTTGACGAAGCGACGCAAAGAAGGCCAGCCGGCCGCAGTCGCCGCGCCACCGTGGAGCAGCTGTCTGTCCGTTCCCACAGTTTAGGAGTCATCAGCCTTGTGACCGGTTCGGCGCGGCTCGCCACGCACTCCTCTCAGAGTAGCACTTGCAACCTGCGTCCTCAGTTATTTTGCAGCTGTATCCCAGTGTCCATCTTCGTCTACAGATTCTGCCCTCTGCAGCTCCCTCTAGCGCCACGGAAGTCACTCCCTCACGTCCTCACACATTCCCTACCATCCTGTCCCTTCTTCGTGTCAGTATTTCCCATACACAGTATTCCTTTACACGTGGATTCTACGGACAACTTCACCGTTCCTTATCCTGTCAGTCTGTGACGTCGCAAGTTATTAAGTGATAACATCTACGGCAATAAGATACGTATATGTGGAGCCGGTGGCAGGAAGACGCCTCAGCTACGAATCACCGCGCAGCTGACGCTACGTGGCCGCGCGAACGGGCTACCGTGTCGCCTAGTACGAACGTACATTCATACCCCCTACCAATCTAAATAAATCATAGCAAATATTAACCAATTGTTTTCAAACTTGGTATATTACTTTTTCTTATTCAGTAGATCTCATAAAACTTACAGCTTTCTAACTATTATAGTTTCGGAGACTGAGAAAATTACCTAAAAACCATAAAGCCGACACTTAGGGTGTCAAATTCACTTAGGAACAATAACCGTTTGTCTTTTATCAATTGAAATCATAACCAAAGTTATCAATGTGTAGTATCATTTAATTGGGATTTTCATTTTCAAAAATTTTAATTATTTCGCATTTCGTAGTATGAAATTCGTGAAAAATTAATATTTGTTTATTATGTTGCAGTGGGAATAAACGGCAACGAATGAGAGTGCGTATATGGGACACAGGTAAAATTTGATATTACTTTCTGTAAAACATTACGGAATCCGATCGTGGGAAAGCTGTATTGCTGATGACGTATGTCAAGGTGTGATTGCTTTTGTAAGAGAGCAGCAGGAATAGCTGTCTAAAGTGTAATAAGTTTCTAAATTAATTTCAAAATTATTTTTCATTTCGGTCATTTTTATTAAATAATATATTAGTATTTCCATTTTGAATGACGTCAATGACTTTTTGGTTAGTGATTGGCTAAGGCAAGTTTTGCCGCGTGAATGGTCTAGAAGGATCATTCTGATTGGTGAGTCACACTGATCAGCCAAACAGAATTAAGAGGTTCCCGCCTACTGAAAGTAGGCAGGCAGAGAGTGGGGAGGCATCGGGAGAGTGGCTCGCCAGCTATCTGAGAACGTAAGTTTGAAGCACAGAATTGTATGGTAGTGAAACGTGGACTGTGGGAAAACCGGAACAGAAAAGAATCGAAGCGTTAGAGGTGGTGGTAGAAAAGAATGTTGAGAATTAGGTAGACTGATAAGGTAAGGAGTGATGAGGTTCTCCGCACAGTCAGCATGTAAACAAATACTGCATGTAGCAAACACTGACAAGAGGAAGGGACACGGTGTCAACACATCAGGATACTACAGGGGTGGAAAGGAACACTGTATGTAGCAAAAACTGACAAGAGGAAGTTACAGGGTGTCAAGGCAGCAGGATACTAGAGGCAGTTGTAGAGGGTAAGGCAGAGATTGGGATACGTGTAGCAAACAGTTGAGGACGTGGGTTGCAGGTGCTACTGTGAGATGAAGTGCTTGGCACAGGACACGAATTCGTGGCGGGTCGCGTCGAACCTGTCAGAAGACTGACGCCTCACAAATAAAAAAATATTAAACAGAAGACCATTCGCATCTGTTTGGTAACTATACCGTTCCTTAGCTTCAGCCTGTGAATTCACTGACTTACTCCCGACAAATGTGTTCTCATACTCTTTTACGTTCGAAAATAACTTTATGTGTGGAACATATCTTTCAGTACAACCAAATGCTGCAAACAGATTTTTCCTGTGTATTGAAGAAATAGTTGGTCAGTGGTGGCAACGCACATTTTATTTTTGTGTCGTCCTGATCGGCTACTATGTTGGCGGAAATAAGTAATGAATTTTCGCGGAAACACTTTTACAGAGGTGTTCACGTTCACACTGAGCAGCGAGGTAACTGCACTGCTGTCCTTCGAGGTGGAAGGAACTTCCTGGCTGAAAAATCACCTCACGGATAACTTGAAACACAATCGCATACAAGTCACTCTATCAATTAAACTGCAACATCACAAATATAGCAGTTAAGAATCAGCTTGCTGCAATACGCACGCTCCGGTTCCAGAAGAAGCAAGCTTCCTTTGTATCTCGATCTCTTTTAGGGTAACACGCAACAAAGCGACAACACCAAGAATAAACAGTTCACTGCGTAATGACTGCGGCATCGCTTCACATTGGTACAACGCGTAAGTTGGCAGCTGCGAAGCGCCACGAAACGTTCGAATAACGACGGACAAGAACCGATTAAAATATCGTCAGTCTCAAAAACAGATTAATCATTGCTGCGCACGGCAGCGAAGGCAAATGGGGGGGGGGGGGGAGGGGAGGGTACGTGAGGAGGGAAGAATCCGAGCTTCCCGTGTCCCACGGTACAGTCCGAAACAAACAGTTTGCGGTAAATCCTTTTCCTTTAACATTATTCACATTGCAGATATTACTGTTTCTCACAATAATGATCATTTCGCTTCAAAAATACAGTAATCTGAGAGATTTACTCATATCAGTACATGTTCTGTTTATTTGAACGCGTACGGTCTAAAATGTCCTTCCTCAAACTTTCACATTATACGTTTCCGGATACATAAAATCAGGTAAATAAAACTTACCTCTGTCCACCGATCGCTGATTTTCTGGAAAGGTAATAGGAGGTTGAAAACCACAAAAAATCGCCAGTATCCTCTTACCGGTTCTAATTTGTTACGTCATTGTTCAAATGTATGTTGTAATCGAGAATGATACCATTATTTGGGCGTCGCGAACAGTCAGTGCTGAAGAGTGCCATTAGCTACGAGCCACAGATTGCTGGGGACGGATATATCTGTCGTCTGTCGAACTCACGGAGAGGGAGCAGACCGCAGAAGGATACACGGAGCTGGACAAAAGCATTCGGACACGGATCACGCGCTTATCTCACGTTCAGTTGTGACTGACGCACACACGGACTGTGTATCTGCGCCTCTGCCGTAATGAAGACGTCGACTGTGCGAATGTCACCGTACCCTCTACCTGGAAAGATTAGTTCCGTGTTACCGTCACAGGCGTGTGTTTCACGCGGAACAAAAGTGATCAGACACCGCCCCGCTTGACAAGGGAACCGCAGTCTGAAGGCACAAGTCGGCGGCAGCGAGCAGTCAGTGTACCCTAGGCAGCTGTCTCGTACTACAGGAGAGCACAGGTCTCGTCACAAAGGACCAAAGTAGGGCCGTTCCCCGTAAAGGTAAGGAAACGAATGTGAAAGAGCGAAGGCTTATTGTGCGGCTGCATAGTGAGGAAATAGGCAAGGTCGTCAGCCAAAGCTGAAAAACTGTATTTAGTATCGTACAGAAATGGAAAGAAGAAAATACTCTCGTCAATCGTCCACGACAGCGGCGTCCTCAGAAACTGAAGAGCAGGGACAAAAGGAAGATAGTTCGAATGGTGAGAAGCGACCCGCATACAACGGCCCCTGCTATAGCGACAGAAGTGGCAGAAGAGCGTTGGTACGCATATCACTGTTTGAACAGTGTGTAGGTGCCTGAACAGAGCTGGGTACAATGCCTGAGTGCCAAGGTGCAAACCGTTCGTAACTAAGTGTAACGCAGAAAAGCGGATGGTTTTTGTAGAAGAATTTGTCGGCAGGGATGTGACCTTTCGGGACAAGATTCTGTGGAGTGATGAACCCAAATTTACTTTGAGCCACGTGGATGGCCGCAGTTTAGTGTGGCGTCAAGGAAACACAAAGTGGGAGCCCAAAAACATGCAAGTAACCATCAAACATGGCGGCGGCAGTGTGATGGTGTGGGATGCACGTCTTCCAGAGGTGTTGGCGAGCTTGTCTTTATTGAAGGCACCGTGGACAGATTTCTCTATCTCGATATACTCAGACAAAATCTGGCAAAAGTGCTGCGAAGTTGGATCTTGGAGGTGGCTTTTATTTCCAAAAAGACAAAGATCCTACGGCGGAAACTGTCAAACTGTGGATCCTATGCAACACGCCTCGTCGCCTCATTGTCCCACCGCAGTCCCATCGAAAACGTACGGAATGAACTGAAAACGAGACTGCACAACCGACATGTGAGCAGTCTGACACATCTGCGTGCGCTGATAGAAGAAGAATGGATGAATATCGGTTCGGATATAAAGGAAAAGGTTGTTTACACCACGCCACAGAGACTAGGGGCTGTAATAGATGGAAAGGGACGCATTGCCAAATACTGACTGCTGAGTGTCTCAATGCGTTTTTTAACTCAAAACATATATTTTATTCTTTACGAATAAGTAATACATATGTCAATCTGAATATAAGCAGAAGAACAAGTAACAAAAGACGCCTAAGGAAAAAAAGACAAAAAAAATGGAAATATACGATGGACAAATGCAGAGTCTGAATACTTGTCTCCCCTCCTGTATGTCGTGCACACTTGTGACCCACCCACCCGCCCACACCCACATACACTCACACACGCGCGCGCACACACACACACACACACACACACACACAGACACAGACACAGACACACACACACACACACACACACACACACACAGACAGTCCTTCCTTCCCGCGCGTCGTCCGGCGTGTGACGCTTACGGCCTCGTACCAGTAGGCTCTGGCAAAAAATGAAGGAGTGTAAATAATTCGTCTCCTCCTCGGACCTGAGCTTTGCTGCTCGAGAAATGAAGCTGTTACTCCAATAAGGCGAAGAAATGTGTTCGCCGCAGCTGACGGCGGAGGAAACGCCCTGACAGCTTAGCAGATGCTACAAACACTCGCGTTCCCAGTGCCACGCTCATACGATACGTCCCTGTAAACACACATGTGCTTCATACAGCGAGTATGGGAATTCCGGAGGAGGGAACGGAGCAAAGAGGTTCCAACGCTCGGTCTGATACAAATGAAAGTGGCGTTTTCAGGTGCTTGTATGAAGACACAGAATAACTTGAATAGATGGCAGCTTGCTCTAAATATGGAAAAATGTAAATTAATGCAGATGTGTAGGAAAAAGAATCCCGCAATGCTGCAATGTTCGAAAACAGCATTAGTTCAAAATGGCTCTGAGCACTAAGGGACTTAACATCGGAGGTCATCAGTCCCCTAGAACTTAGAACTACTTAAACCTAACTAACCTAAGGACATCACACACATCCCTGCCCGAGACAGGATTCGAACCTGCGACCGTAGCAGTCGCGCGGTTCCGGACTGAAGCGCCTAGCCGGCCGCGGTGTTTTGCGGTTCTAGGCGCTGCAGTCCGGAACCGCGGGACTGCTACGGTCGCAGTTTCGAATCCTGCCTCGGGCATGGATGTGTGTGATGTCCTTAGGTTAGTTAGGTTTAAGTAGTTCTAAGTTCTAGGGGACTGATGACCTAAGATGTTAAGTCCAATAGTGCTCAGAGCCATTTGAACCATTTGAAGCGCCTAGAACTGCTCGGCCACAACGGCCTGCTCAGCATTAGTCGTGTCCTGCTCAACACAGTCACATCGGTTAAATTATGGAAGATAGTTATTGCTGAAACAACCGATTTTCATAAATGTTGTTATGGGAAATAATTAAAAAAAACTGGTTTCCTGTTATACCGCTTTGACCTGACTGTTGAATCCGTTCAAAATAATGGGTTTCTGAAATAACCGATTTTCGGTTTTCTATTGCTATTATTTCCAGCAATAAACGCAGAATCGAACAATTAAAATTATGACTTCCTCAAACTTTCGCAGTATACGTTTCAAGACGTACAAAATCAAAATGTCAAAATTCGTAAATAAAACTTAAGTCTGTCCACTGTTCGCTACTTTTCTGGAAAAGTAATGAGGGGTTGAATACTGCAAGAAATAACCATTTTTCTCCTATAGCTTCTGATTTTTTGAAACGTTGTTCTAATTCATGTTATAATCGAGAAAGATAGCTTTATTTGGGCATCGCGAACAGTCAGTGCTACAGAGTGAAAAATGAGATTTTTCGTGTTCACTAGTCCGCCTGCGAGGGCCACTATCACTTATGTACACAATGCCACCAGATACGCTACTTTCTATTATTATAGAAAAAAACTATGATCCAGTTGTTAAGTCGCAAGTGTTGTGCCTCCTGCCGTTTTTAATCTTTGAGAGCAGTGCATGGGGGCTTAATTAAATGGAATGCAAATAATTTTAATTTTTGCTTTAGTAGCTGTCTGTCCGTTTACGAAGTCTCGTAACGGTTGGCCCTGACTAGTATTATTACGCAATCTGACTGCATTGAACAATAACAATGAATGAAATGGAAATTTTCATTAACACAATTAATTAATTAATTAAGTCCCCAGCAACTATAAAACCTACGAAACCAAAGCACAAGTATCACTGTTCTGTGTGTGGGAGTGTGACTCAACGTACACATCTGGCACGGTTCTTCTTCAAAAGACAAGAATTTCAAATACCATTTATACTGAATTAATTAAAGAAAATACAAATACCATAATTACTCAAGAGAACCACAATTACACTCTAATCCAAGAACACAAGCCAGATGCTTTGTTGACTGAACCTGTAATGACACATTATTTAAAACATGGAAATAATGAAAAATAAATCAAGTTTCGTTACCTTCATATATTGACCAAAATCACTCTCATAATTACAATATATCTCCACACCGACTCGCTATTACCACATCTCAACAAGAACCTTTCAGCATCACATCTCAGCAAGCACTCCCCACTAGCACATCTGAACACGAACTGACTACCACGAGTCCTCGACAAGCACTGACTACCACGACATCTCAACACACACTCTGCCAGTGGAGGCGGCTAACAATGCTCTCTAGCGATCTCTGGCGCTGTGGCTCAGTGTAGCCACCTTTCATATGCCCTTCCTCCACGGCTAGAATTTGATGGTATTTTTGCCAGCATTGGTGGTGAAAATACCACCAAATTCGTCAAAAAAAATACAGACAAAAATAAAAGATAATATTAATGCGTAAATATCATATAACTAGATAAAATTTTGGCTTTGCACTGACCTTTCAATAACCTATTATATAGAATACAGTAAGCAATACAAATTCTTTCATACATGTGACTTTACATAATAGTTTACACAAGTATTATGTGGTTAAACAATTCAATCAATAGCGTCAGCAATGACGAATATGTGCAAGTAAGAGTCTCATAATTTTTCACTAACAGTAATACACAAAAAATCAGTTTATACAAAAATTCACATAAACGCTTTCCATAGCTCAAGAATAAGCAGTTGACAGTTCCAGCAGTAGCACCCAGCAATGGTCAACAGGTGCAAATACCAACAAGTAACATTTTTTCAATAGAAGCAATCCATCAGTGGCACCCAGCAATGTTTAGCAGGTGCAGACATCAACAGGTGACATCTTTTCAGTAGAAGCAGTCCATCAGTGGTACCCAGTAATGTTGATCAGGTGCACACAGCAACAGGTGACTTCATTTCAGTAGAAGCAGTCCATTAGTGGCACCCAGCAATGTTGAGTAGGTGCAGACACCAACAGGTAACACCATTTCAGTAGAAGCAGTCCATCAGTGGCACCAGCAATGTTTATCAGGTGCACACAGCAACAGGTGACTTCATTTCAGTAGAAGCAGTCCATTAGTGGCACCCAGCAATGTTGAGCAGGTGCAGACACCAACAGGTAACACCATTTCAGTAGAAGCAGACCATCAGTGGTACCCAGCAATGTTGAGCAGGTACACACAGCAACAAGTTACATTTCTCAGTAGAAGCAGTTCCATAAAATACACTGTCACTGATCACACTGTTCATCAGAGTTTATAAGCAGAAATTAAACATGTCCTAGTGGCACCAATATTGTAGAAAAGGTACAAGTAACAGTCCATAATTTTTTTTTTTTTTTTTTTTTACAATCACCGATTACACAGTTCATCAGCAGAAATTAAACAAGTCCTTGTGGCACCAATCATGTAGAAAAGGTCCAAGTAACAGTCCATATTATTCACCATAACTACTGAGACAGTTCAGTTATGAACAATAGTTTGAATGCACATACAATTTCTTTAACAAATTATTATCAATGCTCTTACACTAAACATACAAATCATAATAAACACACAAATGATATCAGATAATTGTCCTATTAACTATTACAATACACAAATACCAGTAAACCTATAATATTTATGGGTGTCAGTGCAAGCCACTACCAACAAATAAAATAATATTTAGGAGATAGGTTGGGATCACTTCTCTGGGATTATAAAAGGAAAACACACAAAACACACTCACTCATCTTTCATCCACATTAGTGCTATTGTGTAGTTGAATAGTGTTAACTGTGTAAATGCAATTCTGTCAAAAGTTGATGTTCATCATGTGTATCAAGTAGTAGTGGCAGCAATGTATAACAGTCAATAATAGTTAGTCAACGTCATAGTCATCATGTCTAGACCAATGTTTGCCAAGCCAGATCAAATTGTACTGTTGCTGAACAACTGTCAGTGAGCCAAGATATGCAAATACTTCCTCTCTTAAAAAAAAAGTGTATACTGCTTATTGATTTAACAAAGTGTGTGTGTAGGCAATCTTCTTTCTACTTTAGTGTTCTAGTCTGCCATCTTCATCCTCCTTGTTCCATATAAACCAACAAAAACAATATGCTCCTCATTTACTTTACCTCTTATCCACCAAAACTCCAATAATCATTAGCATCACAACATCTCAATACTTCACTAATACCTTTTCAATACGTCGATCATCAATATCATTTACCTTACCTTTTGTCCACGAAAACTCCAATAATCATCTACTTCACCTAATCTCAATACCTCAATAATACGTCGATACATATAAACCTCAGCAACAATATCATTTCGCTTCCATAGCAACACTTTCCTCTAGTCAGTCTCCTCGAACAAGTACAGATAAAAACCTAATGCAAACCTCATCATCCCATACAATCCGAAGACACAGTGTCCACACACAACCTCTGTGTAATCCATCTGACACAAATTTTCTACTCATTATAAATTATAAGATACATTTTGGTTCCTTGTCCATCATTAAATAAAAGAAATGCATACATGACCTCTAACAGACTTAGTTCGAATAACTCTCAGTAATTAAGTACGATTACGGAGTGTGAATGATCATAATATTTCACAGTGTGTACACCACTTCAAGAATCATAGCAGAAGCAAACATGTGGAGTATTTTTTGTGTCAAGTGTCACCTCCTATTTCAATTGCTTACGAAAAATGCAGTGTAATACTGTCAATGGTCTAAACCTAGTTTTGGTATGTCATGTCGTTAGCTTCCTTCCTATTAGCATAAATTTATACAGCTTCCATAAAACCTCAGCTCATGTGACTTCTATGACTTTCTTGTACTAATGTCGTTCGTAGAATTACTGCAGTTCATTTTCTTATCTTAAAAATATAAGGCACTGAGCGTAAGCAAAACATGCAATAGCGAGTAAATATACCAGTAGAGAACAGAATGTCAACAAGTGGATGCAGCACAATCCCTATAACAAGGCTCTGCCAAGCGAACAATCTACAATTAATACCACAGTGTAACCTAAACTCTATGTTCGTACACTGTACATCAGCATTGCTATATTCTAAATTGAAGAGTAGTTATGACAACAAAACAGAAATGTGTAAATATGCAATCCATACGCACAGCAGCAAACATGCCTTACACAATAAACAGGTCATTAGCATCACATCGACATAAGCAAATAAATGTTCATATGTAATCTTAATAAGTACACATGAAGGCGCAAGCAGACAAATCACAAAGTATAACTTACATATAACTACAGTCAGCACAATTAATCAGGTGACAATTATAATTTAAATAAATAAGCACAGCAGGCACATAATAGAAAAATATGACATCAGTGAAAAAGCATAGCAGCCAAGCGATGCATAATATATACAAATAACAACCCTGTTCATTAATTAATCATTGTCAAAATCAGTTAATATGCGTAAGCACGTCGCTTCACTAGTAAATTCATAGAACATGAAATTAGCACAAAGTATGAATCACGTAATCGCAAGCAGCAAATTACGTCTGAAGTACGTACCTAAGTGGAATTATGTTACCTGAAAAATAAACTCAATTAACCGTTACCTTTTTTTGTTTATTACTTTCTTCTTCGAAATGACCTTCTTCCTGAAAATTTTCTCCAAAGCAAGTCGTCTTAACGTCGGACACGCACAGAATTTACCTGAAGGTCTTAAATACTTTATACAACCGTATCCTGAAAAATACTGAACGTTAATAACATCATTTATGAGGTCACCATAGCTTTATACTGAATTTAATCCGAGAAATTAAACTGTGTATTTATTTACGTCTGTCAGTGCATTCGCACTGAGCGCTCGATCAGCTGTAGGCGCGTGACGTAGGAAGTGATTGTTTGCGGTCAACGACTGCCTTGTGCGGCGCGCAGACTGACTGTTGCTTTGAGTATGTGCCGCCGACAAAGACAGCGCGGTATCCTTGTACTCTCTCTATGTTTACGTATAGCTATTAGTTTCTCACAAGTATGTCATTCCACAAAAATTTTAACGTTTGATATATGATGTATTCCTTTAGAGCGTCGAGATTTAACAGTTTCTACTTCAACAGTGTTATCATGAATAATTTTGCGAACTCTATATGGACCGTTATAAAGCAGAAAAAATTTGCGACACAAGCCTTTTCCTTTATGAGACAAACGATGAGACTTAATTAACACCTTCTGACCAACTGACAAGATTTTTAAACGACCAGGACGCTTAGCTGATTTCTCTCTTCTAGCAGCTGCAGATGCAATATTTTGCAGAGCCAGGTTCACAACTTCAGAATGCCGCAGTTTCCGTGAAGGCGGAAAAGGAACGATTTCAGAAATGCGATTTGTTGGTACTTTATTTTTTAATATCAATAGAGGCGGTAAAGAAGTTGAGTCATTAGGAAGTTCATTCAGAATGTTTTGAAAAATATGAAGATACTGATCCCAAGTTCTGTGATTCTGATGACAATAAAGACGGCACAATTTATTGATTTCCTTCATCCATCTCTCTGAAGCATTAGACTGAGGGTGAAAAAGTGAAATGAAGATTGGTTTAATTTTCCGACGCCGTAGAGTACGAAGCCAAATTTTAGAGCGAAACTGTGATCCATTATCTGATATAACCTTATCAACATGACCAACTTCTTTAAGAAAATGTTTGATGAAAGCATTAGATACTGAACGAGCTGTTGCCTTGCGTAAAGGTGTAAAACACACATATTTTGATGTCAATTCCACTGCTACGAAAATGTACGCAAAACCATTAGTAGAACGAACCACTGGACCGAACAAATCGACTGCAGCCATGTCCTTTAATTTCGCTGGAATGATAGGAAACAACGGTGCTCTGTGAGAAACTGTTGGCGGCTTAGCCTGCTGACATAATTTGCATTTGGCAAGAACAGATCGAATACGTTTTTCCATATTATTGAAGTAGCAATTTTCCCGTAATTTATGAAAGCATTTTCTGGGACCAAAGTGCGCATAACTGAAATGTGTGTACCAAATCAATTTATTGACCCACTCATCAGGAATACAAACTAACCAAACAGAGTTTTCGACCGATTTTCGTTTAAAAAGAATATCATTGCGAACTAAATAATGCTGTCTAATCGCTACGCTTTCCTTTCTCCTCCACTTCTCCTTAATGTCCTTCCAGATTGGATCCTTGTTTTGCTCCTTAGCGATGTCCTGGAGCGAAGACGAAATAAAGTTCTCAAACGCAACACCTTGAATATACATCAAACAATAATGGTTTTCTTTGCAGTCCTCTTCAGCTCTTTGTTTCAAACCCATAGGTGCACGTGATAAAGCATCAGCAACAATATTTGAAGATCCCTGTATGTAAACAATGCTAAAATCAAATTCCTGTAGATACAACGCCCATCGTGACAATCTGCCGTGAGTTAATTTTGTTGACATAAGAAATTCCAGAGCTCGATGATCGGTGTAAACCTTAGTATGTCTGCCAAACAAAAATGTGCGAAATTTTGTGAAAGCCCATACAACAGCCAAAGCTTCAAGTTCCGTAATCGAATAATTCTTTTCGGATTTAGAGAGAACACGACTTCCAAATGCAATAGTCTTCTGTACTACAACGCCGTTTTCTTCTATCTCTTGAAATAAATGTGCACCTAGGCCTTTGTATGATGAGTCCGTCGCCAAACAAAAATCTTTAGATAAATCCGGATGTGAAAGAAGTGGAGCAGCAACTAAAGCATCACGAAGTTGTTCAAATTCTGACTGAGCTTCCTCATCCCAACACCAATTAGAATTTTTTCCAGATAGTTCACATAAACGAGGTGTGGCCAAATTGTCCAATCTAACAAAGCGTCTAAGAAAATTACAGACACCCAGGAAACTACGAACATCACGTTTTGTGGTAGGAACAGCATAATTACGAATAGCATCTAGTTTCTCTGGATCGGGAAGAATACCTTCTGTAGAAATAATGTGACCGAGAAATTTCACCTGAGAACGACCAAATTCTGATTTTTCCAAGTTCACTGTCATGCCAACTCGTGCAAAAATACGTAATAATGAATCCAAAATTTTGTTGTGCTCACTCCAAGAACGTTTAGCAATAAGAATGTCGTCAACATAAGAAGTAATATTGTCACGAAGACAAACAGGTAAAATTTCATTTAAGCTACGAATGAATGCTGCTGAAGATACAGTAAGTCCAAACGGTAATTTCCGAAACTGGTAACAGTTACCAAAGGCTAAAAAAGCAGTATATTTTCTACAATCAGGGTGGAGTTCTATTTGCCAAAAACTTGCGCGCATATCAATCGTGGATAAAACTTTAATTCCATGGAAATGTTGAAGAAGTTCATCTAAATTTTGTGGACGGTCAGTTTCAGGAATGATGATATTATTTATCTGTCTGGAATCCAGAACCAAACGAATTGACCCATCCTTTTTAAGAACAACGTGTAATGGGCTGGTATAAGGGCTGACTGCTGGCTCAATAATGCCCTGATCTAACATGTATTGAAGTTCATTCTTAACCTTGTCTCTGTAAGCCAAAGGAATAGCGTACGTTTTCCCGCGAAATGGTGTGTGTTCTTTTACTTTAAATAAATATTGTAAGCCTTGTATAGTTCCTGTGTGATGACTAAAGACTGTAGCATGTGAAGTCAAAATATGGTGCAGCTCTTCTTTTGCAACGTCATCTGGCACTTCAGCTTTCTTAACCTTTTCATTAATTAATTCTTCGCTACTAATTATATCCTCCATCGCGTCTCTGTATCTATTGTCATTGCCATGAATGAACACATTGTCGTCATAATGCTCAGCGAAAACATCAGAAGTAAGAAACCTTAAACATTTTGTATCTGATTCAGATCTTGCTAAACACTCGAAAAATTTCAAACATTTCGGCATTCCGGCAACAGTCAAATTCACACTTCCTTCTTTAAAGTTCAAAATTGCCTTATGTGCGTTAAGAAACTCCATACCTAATATAATTTGTGTACTGAGTAATGGAACAATAATAAAATTAGCAGACAATTCGTATCCTTGACAAATGAAATTTAGGTTGGTCTGTTGTTTAACTTCCACACCTTTTCCAGAAATCGCTCCTCGAATTGTAGTTTTAGAAATAGGTAACACAGGACAGGCAATAGTTCTTTCACATATACGAAAAACTGATTCACTAATGACGTTCAATGGGCTCCCAGAATCTAAAACTGCAGTGAACTTATTCTTACCCACACATACTTCAATAGCAGGATGTAAAAATGTATCTATATTATTTTCCTTTTCATCTAGCAAAATGTCTCTCATGTCTTCCAGGCGTACGTAGTGTAAAGTCGTAGTGTCATTACTTTCTGAACCGTCTATATTGCTGCCAGAAGCCGAAGCTGCTAGTCATTGTCGATTGTTTGCGTCACGTCTTTGATTATTCCCGACATTTCGCGGATCAATTTCTACTATTTCCACTTGTCTCTCTGAATTTCTGTCACGCGGAGGATGCCAATTAGGTCCTTCCTGTCTGTTAGATGCAAATTCTTGGTTGTGTCTGTTATTAAAATTTCTGTTTTCCTGTCTGTCTGCATAACTACTTCTTGTATAATTTCGACTGTCACTTCTGAAATTATTGTTAGACCTACTACCCTGGTTATTTCTGTAGTAAGAGTTTCTATTATTGTATGAAAAATTTCTGTCTTGATGATACCGATTACTGTTTCCGTATGATTGATCATTCCGG